>NW_027286775.1:9937916-10115416 GCF_022747635.1 Hetaerina americana
CGTATCGCTATTTTCTGCTTCGGAAACTTTTCGTTAAAGGTTAAACAAATAGCCATCTGCGTCAGCAACCTGGTCTGACCACGCCCGGAGCCATTCCACGAGCTATAATGGCTATCCACGCGTGGATTCTGTTTTTCAGAGAATGGTATGTCTTGATTGATAGCATGTGCGTCGAAACTTCTGGATAATAAATGAACAGACCTCCAAAACCTCTCCAACGTTGTGTTCCATTACAGACTCCAATATCAACTTCTTGATTTTCGTCGAGAGCATTCCAAACGGACCTTAAGAAAAGTGCCGGACACTCCGGGGTTTCGTACGATACAGCAGGAATTATTATGGCAGAAAATTATTAATTTGAAGATTATAGATAAAAAAAGATAGATATAAACGCTATCCTAGAAAAATCCAAGTGCTAGTTCTCTCCTCGCACGATCAAATAGTAGCAAAACGAGATCCTCAAAACGAATTGCCGACTAAACAAAATCGATCAAAAAAGCCCGAAAAAAAGAGGTCCATGACGAACAACGCTCTATCAACGGCCGTCAACCAGCAAAACCGACAACAATGTTGATCGTGTTCATTGTCAATTGTTGGACTCTGACGGTCAATTGAGTATCAAGATGGATGGTTGCCAATGAACTGAACTTGTCGTTAACTTTTGGGTTTCGCATTGCTCTTGAAGATTTAGCGATGAGGAAAGGTGTTCGCCAAGCTCGTCCCTAGGGTGTTGTTAGACGACTAATAGGCCAACCGAGTGCCAATTTGAAGTAAACTTTTGCAACGTATTGAAAATGATCCTTATTATTTGGACAACATCATCACTGGTGATGAAACCTGGGTTTTTGAATACGACCCAGAAATAAAACGCCAAAGCTCTGAGTGCTACACCGACCAGTCCTTCAAGCCCAAAAAGGCAAGAATGAGCAAATCAAAGGTGAAAACAATTCTCAGTGCATTGTTCGAGAGTAAAGGAGTGGTCCATAAGGAGTTGGTTCCTAAAGAGCATACAGTTAACGCTGACTACCACGTGGATGAGCTGGAAAGACATCGAAAAAGGGTCATCGGGACGAGAAAAGACATCTCCGCTACCTGGCAACTCCATCACGACAACGCGCCTTGCCACAACACGCTACGAATCCGCGAGTTCCTGGCCAAACGCCAGGTGCCAACGCTGCCCCACCCCCTCTATAGTCCTGACGGCACCCCAGCAGACTTCTTTTTGTTTCCTCGGATTGAGGCAGCCCTGAAAGGAACCCGTTTTTCGTCCATAGAAGGGATCCAATCAGCCGTGACGAAGGCCTTGCGAGAGGTCCCTGAAGAGGCCTTCAAGGGCACCTACCAATCATGGCAGATTCACTGGAAAATATGAGTCGAGGTCCAAGGAGAGTACTTTGAAGAATTTTAGGGGTTTGTGCAAATCTGTTCAACAAATTACTTGTAAAAAATAATTGCATTACTTTTGGAACGCACCCTGCATATTCGTACTTTCTTTCATGGTCTTCAATATTATGTTTTTATCATTCTCTTCTTTCCATTTTTCACGTTTATTTGAAGTTCCCTTTCTATTACGACTTTTAGTATCCTGCTATGTCTCACTTTTCGCCCCACTCCCTTTTTCGGCGTCCTTCTGATCTTCCCGAGGAACTTTCTCTCTTCGCCCACCGCATTCAAAATATTGTCATCCTTCGTCATTTCCTCAATGATTCTCCACATCCACATCTCGATGACCTCTGATCTATCGTATGCCTCTCGTTGTGTTGCCTCGAAGACATAAGACATTTAGGATCCCTACAGCTCTACCTTTCAAGTTGAAGTGTTAACCCTTATTTTCTTTAAGTTCTTCAATTATCTAAATTACTCTTTTTATCAGTTAATTTCTTGAAAATGCTTCTTTGGCCGACGCAGTTCCTCTCCTGGGATATCTCTATCGCAACGCCCGCGTTCCGAACTCCAGTTGGGTCAATCCTCCACGCATAACTTCAGATTTCGTCGGTGGTGGGCATGATTTTTTTGTTAAGGCTTTTTAAGATTTTTTTTGTTAAGACAGCATAGCGTAGTGCATGACCAACCCACTCATTCACTCCCTCATCCGTCGAAACTCGGAAATGAAACACACGTACATTTTCACTTTTTATCGCAGTTTTAACTTCTTATTCTTTACTTACGCACTTTTTCTCCCTCCATATGACACAAGTGAGCATAATCAACGAAAGAAACACTCTCTCTGTGCGGGTAGGGAATAGAGCCTTCCTTCGTCCTCTCTAAATGGCTCGTCTGATCTCCGACCTTTTTCGTTTCGATCAGTTCGGTTCGTCGTCAGACAATCGGACGAGATGGTGGACCCCTTTTGAGTGATGAGTGCGGGACTTGTTCAATGGTTTGTAGCCGTGGGGTCGTCCCTCGCCAGTCCGCCCCTAGGGAATTCCTCTCCCGGCTCGATGATGATGAGGCAAGGCTGAGGGGGTGTGGTAAGAAGCGAGGAACCCGCGTTGAGTCGAAGGGAAACAAATTGTGCGTGGAAAAAGAAACCAGCTGTCCTCCCCTTTTCCCACGAGGCTCGACGAAGTATTGCATTAGCCGCTTCAAAATAATACGCAGTCACATTTTAGCCAGGGAACGGGACTTGCCTCTCTCTCTCTCCGTTTCCTGGTTCCCCTGAGTGGCAGCGGCGACCTCTGCCCGAAATGCCCGTCACCTTGGAGATGCACTCGGCAGGCGGCCAAGCAAAATAAAGTGTCGCAAACGAGTCGTCGCATTTCTACTCCTGACCTGGATAAGCCAGCTAGTCGGAAAATGTTCACCAGTACCTACTCTGATACCTTTTTTTCGTGGCCAAGTGTTAAATGATAAAGTTTTCCGCGCTAATTTGCACGAAATTCTTACAAAAAAATCGAGTTCAACATAGTTTCCCCCAATGGCCGATATCGGCCTCTGCAATAAGAAATGTAATTTGGAATATGGAGAAATATTCAATTTTCTAAAGCTAATATAAATAGCGTAGTATTGTGATATTTTGGTTTTGTGGAAACAAATGCATGAGTTCCCACGTTACCGTGGGTGACACAAAGTGTTATAAAGCCCTTGTATTTTCTCTTTGTCTCGTCGTTAAGGAGATAATGCAACCTTGACTCAAGTACGTTTGGGAATTGTTGATGCGATTTTCAGTTGAAAGTTGACGAGAAATGTTGTTACCTTTTTTCATCTGCTGAAAAACCAATTTTGTTATTTCAGTACGTAAATGAGACAAAACGCTCACGTTTTAGAATGAATTTTGAAGATATACCAATTAAACATCTTTTGACATTGATATTTAATTATTATGTACATTTTATTTAATAATATATTTTATTTAGATATATTTAGTATATTATGTACATATATCTCGTGTCTTACACGGTCAAGTCCACATCTCACCGGTGTAAACGAATTTCCATCCGCAATCGGATACATTTTTCATTTTTTTTGGTCAGCCGAACTACATAGGCGATGAAGTGTTATAGGATAACATGGTCTGTGTAAAAAGTTTTGGGGAAAGTTTCGAAAAAATAGATATTTTTAAGATATTGCTACAAAGCGTCAAAATTACATCCCTTGAGTTTCGACACACATTTGCCCTTGCGGCTTTTCCACGACTCGAGAGCTCCCTGGCAGACGGAAGATCCTTAAGGGTACGCGTAGAACCTTCTTTTTTATTTTATTTTTTATTTATTTACCCTGTAAGCCACCGCTAGGGTGTGTGGCGGGGGGGGGGGGTTAGTACACACCAGAATAATTTTAACCAAACAACTTTTTCTTTAGACGGCACTTAGTATAGGAACCCATGGTGGTGGTGTCCTTGGTGGGAGGGAGGATTTCACTTTTATTGGGAATAGGAATAATAGTGTGCTGGTGCCAAGCCATGGGGGATTGTAATGGGGTCGGGGAATCGTCGCGATGGCGTTGCAGAAGGTCTTCGCAAGCAGAAACAGTCGACTCTGGTCTCTTGGTCGTCCGTCCGGCCTTCGGGAGGACGACTTAAGCTCAGATCTTTCGTGTCGCCAAATTTTCAGTGATTTAAATGGCGTGTGCACAGTCACCATCTTATATCAATGCCAATAATGCGATAATGGACACACTTATCCGACGGTTTGAATTCAGCGCTTCACGCAAACACGTCAGGAAAAAATTGCTACCGATACTTTTTATACAGGCCTTGAATGTTTTGGAATGTTATCCCTCCGAAATCGCGGCCCCGCAAGTATCTCCGGGCATTTTTATGGTGATCGCATGTTTTTACGAATAATATATTCGCCCGGTGTGTTCTTGACGGACTGACCCGTTGATTTACAACCGCCTGCCATCCCCTCGCATGACTTTCAGAAAGAAGTGCCCGGGCCCCAAACGACGCCCAGCCCCCCTCCCCCTACACGAAGCGTCTATCGCAGACAATTTTTATGATGGACACCACTCTCCCCCCCCATCCCCCCTTTTTTCCACTCCTAACCCCACGCTCCCACATTTCGGCGATGTAGGGACCGCTAGTCGTGCCAAGGTCAGCCGAGAACACCCCCGTGTGTGTCCTTAATGTTATGTGCTAACGGCGCGGCAGCGTGATGTTGACGGCAATTTGATCGGTATTTTAATCAGTGTATTTCAGTGTAGTTGTGGGGGTGGGATTGTGGGCATTCTGGTCTCCTCCTCGCAGGGACCTGATCCGGGGATTGAGGGCAGTTTGATAGGGCTGGTTGGGCATTGCCCCCCCCCACAACCTCTTGAAAGGAGCTGCTCTGCTTGGAGACTGCCCGACAGAAATACTGTGCTCAATAACTCATGCAGCAAAGACGTTGGGCCGTTTCGGGCGTAAGGATGGAAAAATGCTCACAAAATCACCACATCTCTGATCATCTGCAGACGCTACACTCACTGCTGAGATATTGCTCGTGAAGGATAGATAGAGGTGGAATTGAGACCAAATTGCTCCTTCTTCCTTTCGACCCATCATCATATGCTAATTATGATGGCCATAAAAGTTATAATTACATGCACACACAATACCTATACACATGGATACACTTTAATACATAAAAACAGATAGACTTACATTGCGCACAGATTTGCATATCTTAACAAATATATACATCCATATATACATATGTATAAATTAATATGCACCTTTACACATAAATCCGTACCCGAAGTAAATAATAGAGGAGAAAGAAAACGATAAAAATAGGAAAGGTCCAAGCATAAGAGGACGAGTAGAGTGAAATGGACTGAAATGAATGCAAAATTATTCGTAAAAAAAGTTGGTTACAAATTAAATATAAAGCAGGTTTCATTACATGTGGAAAAAACAGGCACAGCATCACATTTTCAGTTTAGTGCCTCAACGGACGTGGGTACTTTGTATACCATCCCTATGGAGACGATTGCGTAGATATGTATCGTTGCGTTTTGAAACCTTTGTGGAATGGAAATGGCGCCGAAGGAATAAATAACACACAATGCGTCTCGGCGGAAGAAAGAAACCAAGGCAAAGCGGTCCGGTGCACTTTTTGACGCCGTTTCGAAACTACCTTAGAACAGAATCATTACTGACGACTCTATGGTCGATTAGTTGTAAAAAAAGCACCGAAGGAGTACACCTAGCGAATTTGTGTGAAGTAACCTGGAATGTCGAGGTTAGTAAAACATGGAGGCTTGATACTCCATTGTGGGAGCCTGATGGTCAAAATAATAGCATAGACGTATTGAATTGAGCCTGTGAGCACCAGGGCACTTCCCATTAAGTCTGACCGACCCTACGCTCACCCAGTATTAATGCATGGCTGAATAAATAACATAACTACCTGCTACTTGTGTCTTTATAGGCATCGCAAAATCGAATTGTGTAAAATGTAAGATTGGGCCCTTTTTTCAAGCGACAACAGTTTTATCTTTCCCAAGAAATAAGATACAATAAATTTAAAAATATCGATGTGAATGACCTCGTGGACAGTCATTATAAACGAGATACGTGTCAGGTCATTAAGTGTATGTTTAGTATGACTGGTCATACATTCATTAATTGTTAACTCATTAAACATCATCATTCTATGACCGAATGACGGGGAGGTTAGGTTTACATAGTTCACTCCGTCGGAGACGCTGAAGACAGCATATACGTAGAAACCTTAATTGTAGTTTGCGCTGAAATTAATTTTTCTAAAATCGTGGTTCTCGAATTAAATTCTTTTTTGCGATACATTTATGAGAAAAATTCTCCTTCGAAATTTCTCGACGTGTGTAGCATATACTATCTTTTCTGATTGGTAAATTCATTTATCATAGCATATGTAACTACGAGGGTCATCCGGAAAGTAGTACCCGTTCGTGCCGCATGAAGTGCTGACGACGCGAGTAGCCGCTGGACGAGGTCAGATAGCTTCAGTGGCTTGTCTGCCTTCTCTGAGCCAAGTTGCGTGACGCTAGCATTGCCTGTGTTGTTTCTGTGATTGTTTACAATGTTTAAAAAAATTGAGAACGCCGCCAGTTGTGAAGTGAGGGCAGTGATTAAATTCCTCAATGCAAGAAACGTTCGCCCATGTGATATTCATCGCCAATTAAAGGAGGTGTATGGAGACAATGTAATGGGCGAGTCGTCTGTTCGGCGGTGGTGTCGCAACTTCAACATGGGGAGGGGGAACACACACGACGATGAGCGTTCGGGGAGACCGTCTGTCATTACAGACTAACTGGTGAGCTCAGTTGACGAATTCGTGAGGAACGATCGGCGCGTCACAATTGATGACATCTGTGAGCATTTTCCCAATGTTTCTCGAACAATTGTTCATGAAATTGTTAAACACCATCTGCATTATGCAAAAATTTGTGCAAGATGGGTCCCTCGCGTATCTCAATGAGCTGGCGGCGAAGGACTATGCAGCAGGAATACAGAAACTTGTCACACGTTATGACAAATGCCTTAATTTGCTTGGAGATTATGTTGAGAAGTAGTTTAAAGTATCCTCTTTCAAATAAAATTTTTTATGTTTGTTAATATTTACTTTTGTGTCTTTATTTCACGAACGGGTACTACTTTCCGGATGACCCTCGTATATCGATTCCCACTAATGTGTAGTTGCGTTATCGGCCCCCCCGTGCGATTCCCCCCCTCCCCCCTATTCCTCCCCCCACACCCGTTGTTGGTTTTGTTTCGTGGGCGGCGAATCTCGGGAGGGGTGACCGCCACACTTCACCGATCCTAGACCACCTTAACTGCGGCACGCTCATAAAGCGCCCCACGATCCCGGTTGAGCAAAACGCGGCGGTGTGAAATATTACTTTATTAAATTTAGGCATCTGTCGGGTGAGGGGTGGGGGTGGGGGACAATGATGGCTAGAGAGAGATTAAAGCGGCCCAAGAACCACAAGAAACACTTTCTCCGCTCTTAAGATCGTGAACAACAGTTTGTGTGTTTTTCCCTCTTCCTTTATTTAATGAGATTTGTTTTTGTGCCTCTGGACACCGAAAGAAAAAAATCATTCTTCCGCGGCGATACTAATTGCATTGGTTTTTTGTTAAGATGGCCACGAAGGGGGTTCGCATTCGTTACATTTGGTTTGAACAGTGAATGGTCGGTTATTTACGATTTTTTTACTGCCGTGTTAAAACTCGGGGCATTCTTCGAGAGAATAGTTTATTGCGTTTTGAAATGCAAATGACTCATCATATTCGTTTGATATATGTATATAATGTTTCATTGAAGGAAATAAAAACATCGTGAAGTTATTATTACGTATATTGTGTCACAAGAGTACAAAAAGTGAGTCGCGCATTAATTGTACGGACCATGCAGTTGTCGGATGATGATACGAATGTGTTTTTAGCAGTCGCAGCATAAATAGAAATGTTAAAATACAAAGTCTTTAGCGGAATTTATTCTCATCTTCCGTGGAATGGGTATTGTAATGTCCAATAAACGTCATTACAAGGTGTGTTCAGAATACAACGGACATTTTTAAATTTCGCGGGTTTGGAAAGTCTGATTGTCAAATTTTTTCAATCATGTGGTCCACCTGCCTCTAAAGTATGACATGCTGTATTCATTGTTTACTTTGTGTGTGGCAGGCGCTATTGTTAGACGTGTTTTTATGAGCTCGGCGGTTTTCGAATGTTAAAAAAAATGCATCAATGAAGCCTTAGTTTCGACGTCATATCTGTAAATCCATGTTTCGTCACCTGTTACTATAACACGTTTCATTTATGAAGGATTCTGCATTATCGGTTTTCTCCGCGTCGTTGTTTGATTCAGACAACAGTTTCGCCGAAGTTGCATACGGCGTCTTCAGGTCGAAGACGCCGAATGCAACTTCGGCGAAACTGCTGTCAGCATCGCACAACGACGCGGTGAAAACCGATAATGCAGAATCCTTCAAACCACCGCCGCGGAAACCTACGCAGCCATATACGTTTCCTTTATTCTGCATCGTCATTGACTTCATTTGGTGACTCAATTGAGCAACTTCCACTCGCCGCTGTTTTTGTGAAAAATTCAATAATTTTGGAAAAATTTCCTGTCTCGCATTTCATGCCCAAAACATTCGAAAATATTTCATGGCATGAGCCAATCGACATACGTGCCAACATCGTCAGTGACTTCTATGATTGTGATTCGGCGATCATTCTTAACCGTTTCCTTCACTTTTTCCACGTTTTTATCGGTTGTTGATGTGCTGGGGCGTTCGCCATCTTCAACGTCTTCACAGCCACCTTGGAAACGCTTACACCACTCGTAAACTATTGTTTTACTTATAAAAAACTCACCATAGACCTTTGTTTACATTTCACACACTTTGCTCCATTTTATTTCATTTTTTAAGCAAAATTTATACAAATTCTTTGATTCATTTTTTCCAGCAAACAAAAATCGCCGAGCTCACAAAAAACACGACTAACCTTAGAGGCGGCTGCCACGGACAAAGTAAACAATGAATAAAGTTGAAAATTTCATCACACTTTAGGGGTATGCATACCAACATAGTAAAAAATTGACAAATGGACTCTCCAAACCCGCGAAATTTAAAAATTCCCGGTATTTTCTGGACACACCTCGTATAACTCATTAAGAAAGCGGTCTCTCTTATGAAAGGAAAACTAGTTCATTCAATATCCACTTAAATCAAAGGAAAATCATTTTCATTGCATTATATTTCGGATTCAAATTCCTCTCTCTCTCCAACAACACATGGCGAACTAAACAAACCCATTGCAAGCGATGATTACGAATAAAAAATTACTCATATGCGTATGGACGAAAATGAAAGTTAAATAATAATTGTAAAATAAACGCACGAAAAAAATATGTAAAATTATGCTGAAAGAACACTTTATACTGTGATAACAAAAGGACAAAAACGATGAGGAAAAAACATCTCACTGATCACAGAAAGGTAAGTCATTTCCTCTCTTGTTGCAAACTGCGATCAGTTCGTTGGAATATATTTTTAATATCCAAAGAAAAAATTGCTCTGCATGCTAATGAAAGCATTTAATAGCATAGTTACACAAATAATCATTCATTTTATTAACAGTATACCGTACCATTTTCTGCTGCCGATTTGCTTTGGCTAATATTCCTAATGTTGGCGTAATTATCGAAGGAGTTAAAACGATATGATTTCCGATTTCGCTCCTGGCGGAACTGTGGAATTTCTTTCGCAGAGTGGTATGGGAAATATCCACCAACCAATGACCACGTTGGTGCGATTGAATTTTGACCCGCCTTAGGGCTCGGTGTCCCAATCGGTATCCACTCTCCCCAAACATCGAGGCGACTACCGCGAATGATCCATGGCGTGATGCAGGCGATCCGCCTTCATAGACAAAGAGCGCGGCGCAATTTCATCTCTGCCGAATATTGACGATGAACTATGGGAGTGCCAATTTGCAAGAAGCCATACTGTGAACGATTGACACGTACATTTGGGACTATACTACTCCACTGGTCAATACCACTCAGTGCTTCAGCGAATCCATTCATGCATGAATCGCTAAATTGCAATTTCCGCTCTGAGCTTTACTACGAGTTGGTGTAATGGGCTGGCGATTTTATGTACGCGATCAATTCCAGCTTTTTCCTTTCATTGGGGATACTATTCGCGTCGTTTTAAACCACATTTTTGTCTTGTCTTGGTCGAAATTCCGCGCTAATGTCGCCGATTTGACATTGTAGCAGTAGACATTAAAGCGAAGGAAACTGTCGAATGAAAACACTGGGAAGGGAAGGGTAAAAAGAAATTTCATCGGAATAAGGTCAGGGAGAGAAAAGAGAAATTCGGACGGAAAGATTTTTATTGGGATCGTAGCGAATGGAATTCTACATAGAAGGAACAAAAAACCCTAGCATTTGCGTAGTCACTTCTATCTGTTCCAAATCATCCCACACACTCAATGCTCTCGGTGAGCGAGTTTGCACCTCGCACTGGAGACGAGGAAAACCCGACTGAGCGACAGAAGAACCCAGGCAATAATTCCCTCTCGGAAGTATTTCCTTTGATGATCCACGGAATGTCGAGAATATTCAGGAAAACGGCGACTGACTTCGGACATGACGGGAAGTACATATAAGGGAGAAAAGTGGTAGTTGCTGGAGGAAACTCTCTTAAGAAGGCAGAAGACTAAAAGGACAGGTCTGGAAGCCTGGGATGCTGAAAAAGGAGGAAGGATATGCATATTTAAAAAGGGGTACCTTAGGCAAGAAGAAGGCGACTGTTTAGGGAAAAGGATATAAGAAAGATGTTCAAGAACCGTCCAGGAGCTACTTTTGGCACCTGCCAGTCATCCTCCGATGTAATACACCTTTCAAATGTATGCATTGGTGGGTTCATAACAGCCATTGCGTATCGCGCGTGGACCTTCTCTTGTGCGCCCTGTGTTAATTCCTTATGGGTTACATGAAAGAAGGGACCATTTGGTCTCATTTCGTCCTAATAAAAATACCTCTATCTATCTATCAATCTATGATTCCTTACTCAGTTCTTCATGTTTTCTACCTGCTATTGTGACGTGCCTATGCAATGACTGAAGGTAGTTTAACCGATGCTTATTTGAGTATTGAGATCAGATTACGATACTTAAAAGAATCTTATTATGTTTGTGTTAAGTGGAAAATTGCATTCGATAAATGAATTGAATTCGGTTTTCATTACTGAAAGCAGTAACGAGTACGATACTTATTTTCTATAAGATTCTTGTAGGCAACGATTTTTTCTTTATTTGAAACAGAATAGTTTAATTTTCTGTCCGAATATTTCTTTCTCGTATTCTGGATAGTTAATGCTAGATAGATCTGTAATAGTTTGACCCCCCTGATACGGCATTCGCTTCCTTCCTAGAACTATGGGTGCATGAGGGGCGGCAAGTCATATGAAAACCGAACACCCGCCACAAGAACCAGTCCGTGCATCGACAAGAACACAAAAACCAACAACCGCAGCGTTCACCTGTGAGTTGTCACTATGCGGCAGTTCCCCTTCAACAGCAATGGCAGTATCGATTGGTAAAATGCTAGCTCCTAGCTTTTAGCGGACTGTGTGTGTGATTTTGTTTTATGGCACGTGTTCGGTTTTCGTTTGACTGCTCCTAATAATATGTATGGCACGACGACTACTTAATGGTTATTTGGATGCAAACGTAAGCGCTGCCTTCGACGACACCATAACCAAGTATTTACGCCTGCGATATCATCAAAACTCGAATGAATAGTACGATCATTAGTAAAATGCGTCAATAACGACTTTGAATCAAATGTCGAACATCATGATATCGGTACTGAAATAAGAATCGTGTGAAAAGACTTAGTAATATGTTACTAAACTCTAAGTGACTTTCTGTAACCGTGGATAACGATACTAATTGCAAGCGGAGACGAGGGTTGATACGTCACTTGGCGAGCGGAGGGGGAGGAGTGTGCCATTTCATGAAATTTCCGAGCTTGACTGGGCGACACCGGGGGAAGGTCGCGTCAGTGAATAAAAGAAGAGTAAGTGGGCGCGCATGGTTGTGCAAGGCGAGCGGATGCGGTGGCGAAAGGGATTCAGGTTCAACCAGGGTGGGGATTGGGGGGGGGGGAATTAACGAGTGAAAAAACGGAACGTAAGGAATCCTCGCGGGAAGTCCCTTCCTTCCCTCCCTGGACCGGTTTTATTTCCATTTAACGGTGGGGAGCGTGGGATTGTCACTTCGGCGAGAAGGGCCCTCTCCGCCTCCGCCCTCATCTCTCTCCTTCCCCCCGGGGCGGGCGGAAATCAAATTGAGGGACGCCCGAAGTAGCTGTTGGGGAGGGAGGAGAGGTCATGGGTGCGGGCAGGTGGTCAGCTGCGACGGTGGAGAAGCCCCGTGGGTAGGGCGGACGGCAGAAAAGCCTCCTACTACTCCATACGACGACAATCTCTCCCTTTTTTATTTGACGGAAACTCTATTGGAAGATTGGCCGTACGGATGACACCTGCAGGGAATCCGCTTCAGGGAGGGGTGGAAGGCGACGATCGATCGCGTGGGCGGAATGGTATTTTACACTTGGACATCGAGATTGTCCCCAATAATGTCCCATATTCCAATATACATGTCATATTATATTTATGTAATATACTACCTTGATCAAAAAGTTCCCGGAATAACCACCGTGTGGCGCTCCCATCGTTCCGATTTGAGTTCTGTTTTTTTTTGTTAAATTGGTACATCTGTTGTTGATATTCCCTTTAAATCTTAGTGTCATAACTTGACATTTGCAAAAGTTACGTAGCCAAGAGTACATCTATCTCTGTGTGTTGGCGATTTTTTACAATTTCAGAAATGGATTTAAATTTGCAACAACGAACTTGTATTAAATTTTGCGTAAAAAACGGATTTAGTGGCGCACGGACGTTGGAAATGTTGGAAAAGTGTTTCGGCAACGATTCTCTAAAAAAAACGGTCGTTTACCAGTGGCACGAGCGGTTCAGAAGTGGTCGTGAGTCAATCGAAGATGATGAACGCAGTGGCAGACCATCGACATCGAAAGTCGGTGAAAAAATTGATAAAGTAAAAGAAATGTTGGTCAATAACCGCAAATTAACCATCAGAGAAATAGCGGAGGACTTGAACATTGCCTATGGATCCGCCCAAGACATTGTGGTTAATGATTTGGGTTTCCGTCGTGTAGCAGCAAAGTTGGTGCCAAAAGACCTCAATTTAATGCAAAAAAGAGACCGTGTTGACGTCGCAAAAGACATGATTTGCGAGGCTGAATCCGATCCCACATTCATCAAAAGGATCATTACTGGAGACGAGACGTGGGTTTATGAGTACGACACGCAATCCAGACATCAGGCAAGTGAATGGCGTTCACCAAATGAGCCGAGACCAAAAAAACCACGTCGTTTTCAGTCAAAAAAGAAGGCAATGCTGACGGTTTTCATGGATTACAACGGTGTAGTGCATCATGAATTTTTGCCAGAAGGCCAGACAGTAAACAAAGAGTATTATTTGGGCGTTATGAGACGTTTGCGTGAAGCAATTCGCCGAAAGAGACCAGAAATGTGGGCAGAAAACTCGTGGATTTTGCACCATGATAACGCACCGTCGCACAGTGCTATCATTATTCGTAATTTTTTGACGAAAAATGCAACAAATACCATCCAACAGCCACCGAATTCACCTGATTTGGCTCCCTGTGACTTCTTTCTGTTCAATCGAGTTAAAAAACCATTACGGGGAACGCGTTTTAGCAGCCGAACGGAAGTAATGGAAAAATCGCAGGAAGCACTGATGGCCATACCGAAAACCGAATATAAAAAATGTTTCGAGGATTGGATCAAGCGCTGGCATAAGTGTGTTGCAGTCGATGGGGATTACTTTGAAGGGGACAATATAGATTTAGATGAATAAACTTGTATTTTTAATTTTCTGAATAAATTCCGGGAAATTTTTGATCAAGGTAGTATATGCATGTATATGCAAATAAATATGTATATATATTAATACATTTAAATATATATATATATACATACGAGGGTCATCCGGAAAGTAGTACCCGTTCGTGAAATAAAGACACAAAAGTAAATATTAACAAACATAAAAAATTTTATTTGAAAGAGGATATTTAAACTACTTCTCAACATAATCTCCAAGCAAATTAAGGCATTTGTCATAACGTGTGACAAGTTTCTGTATTCCTGCTGCATAGTCCTTCGCCGCCAGCTCATTGAGATACGCGAGGGACCCATCTTGCACAAATTTTTGCATAATGCAGATGGTGTTTAACAATTTCATGAACAATTGTTCGAGAAACATTGGGAAAATGCTCACAGATGTCATCAATTGTGACGCGCCGATCGTTCCTCACGAATTCGTCAACTGAGCTCACCAGTTGGTCTGTAATGACAGACGGTCTCTCCGAACGCTCATCGTCGTGTGTGTTCCCCCTCCCCATGTTGAAGTTGCGACACCACCGCCGAACAGACGACTCGTCCATTACATTGTCTCCATACACCTCCTTTAATTGGCGATGAATATCACATGGGCGAACGTTTCTTGCATTGAGGAATTTAATCACTGCCCTCACTTCACAACTGGCGGCGTTCTCAATTTTTTTAAACATTGTAAACAATCACAGAAACAACACAGGCAATGCTAGCGTCACGCAACTTGGCTCAGAGAAGGCAGACAAGCCACTGAAGCTATCTGACCTCGTCCAGCGGCTACTCGCGTCGTCAGCACTTCATGCGGCACGAACGGGTACTACTTTCCGGATGACCCTCGTGTATATATATATATAATATATTCCTGCCCTTTCCTCGTGTGCCTAAAATTCTCCCCTCTATTAGAGTCTTCAACATCCCACGGCCGATCAATAGGCCCTTCATCCGTATTTCCTGCCTCTTTATAATTTCACCAAACAATTCCATCTCCTCCCTTTTCACTATACTTAGCACTTCCTCGTTTGTTTTCCTTTCAGTTCATTTTACCTTCTCCATCCTTCTCCACCCCCACATTATATCAAATGTCTGTAATGTAAATGTAAATGAAATATCGTGCGTTTATCAACCTGCTTGAATGACAATGTTTCCACACTGCATTACTACGCTCCATATCAAAGTTTTGCTGACCCTTTTCTCAACATCCTTTTTCAAAGTCCCTGTCATCAACTCCCTCCGAGTGAAAACTTTTTCGCCTAGAGCAAATCTTCTTTTTACGTCATTGCTACTTTCACCATTTAGGTCCAAAACACTTCTGAGATATGTACCTGCTCTAGTTTTTCACGGAATAGAGTCTAATTTATTCTCGGATTCTGAGAGATCTTCGCGCCTTAGTTCTGTTTGTCATTGCAAGGCCGAGTTTCACTACGCAATCGAGTGAGCATCGACTCGAATTTGCACGACCGGTTAAAATCAGTTACAAAATTTCAGGAATGTTTTCAGTAACAATTAATGCTGGTTTTTTCGTAACTTCAAGTTTCTGTTATCTGTGGGAATGTGAGTATCTATCCGAGTGGATTCTTTCCTAATGGTGGACATTTGAAATAAGAGTTTCAAGGAATTATGACCGCACATATTTCTTTCGACATCGGTTTACGAAACAATACGTATATAATTCCATGCGGAAGGGAAAACAATTGCTCTGAGGCAAATTTCATTAAAAATGAATTTACCGCCATAGAATAATACGTATAACATATCAGAGCTAAATAAACTTAAGGGAAACTATAGGGATGACGTAGAAATATTGATAATTTTGAAAAAAAATTAATGCTTTCTCTGGCCAACATACGACATTTTTATAGAAAAAATGGAATTGTTTAGCCTATGTTTTGCATATTTTTTCTGGCGGCATATTCACCTAATTTAAGAGATGCTGAAATTCACTTATGTTAACATTCATCCGTTTTTTCCATCCCTCCCCACATTCGTAAGTAAAGTGAAGGCGAGCCAAACCGGAGCCTACTTTCTCCTCTCCTCTTCACCGATGGAAACCTCTTGCTTTCATATTCATTTCCAAGTAGCAAGGGAATTTAAGTCGTTTTGCAGGTCAAGTGCGTCGAATTCTCAACTTGCTCGCTGGTTGGTTGGTTTTCGAGTTTACGGCGCTCAGTTTCGTCGCTAGGCTCGACTTCCATTTTCTCAGCCTATCGCTAATGATGAAGGGGTCGAAAAGACTGATCCGTAATTTATTTGTGTATTTTTGTGAACCTTAACTGGTTTTGATCCCAACTCCTACCACTACATTTTAATAAGAATACTATCCTAGGAATTTTGGTAGCAAGTCCCTATCTCCTTTAACTGTTCCCGAAACGGGAAGCTAATTCTTCCAGGAATTCTTTTGAAAAAGTAACAAATTTACTGTGGGCCTTTTTCTACCATCTTTATGGGACAGCTTTATTTCGGAGGCGGTCCGCTTCAACCTAATCGAAATCACGGCTCATGAATGTTTTCGGTGGCTCTAAAAAACTCTCTGGGTTCACATACAGCTGTCAATTGCACAAAAAATCGGTCAGTATGGAATAATTGCAGCTAACGCAATTGCTCTCTTTTTTTAAGGAAACGTTCTTTGTTAGCATTTTTGTTTTTCAAACCATCGAGGCCTTGTAAGCCACCATATGAAGAAGCAAAAGTGTGAGTGTGTTTTTTCCCTTGTAATAGTTCTTTGACAAAATTTAATTTTCTGGAAAATGAAAACCACATTCTTATCCCCTTGTATGTACTTCTATTTATTAAATTAATTTTTTGAAAATTATTCGTCACCAAAACGTAGGGACAAATTTTGAAAAAAAAACTAAATTCGGCTTTGTTCATACAAAACTATCTAATACGGTACATACTATAAACACGTAAATTACGCTGAAGTAAAAAAACAATGTATCTTTCCACCAAATTTTGTATAAGATAGGAATAGTGTCCACGTATCGGCGTCATCCTCGGGCAACAGAGTTACTCATGCTGGTCATCAGGCAGAGATCATCAGGTGAAGTCACTCAGCCGCACGATTAACTTCGTTCCTGAGTATGACGCCGACACTTGTCGTACCTAATACAACATTTAGTGGAAAGATAACCGCACATTATCTTTTTTTACTTCAGTTATAATGGATTTCCATAAAGATAAGCCTGAAAACATTGAATACGTAAACTACGGTAAATGTTCTTTTTTAGTCACCCGGCAACAAACTGTTCGTCAAAAAGCGAGAAAGACCTGTCTTAAGAGATAGCATGTAAATGTGAAGTGCAACATCACGACAGAGTTAGGGAGATCAGTTGGAATGGACCTGGAATTCCTAATTTTATGGAATACTCTGCGGTTAACAGTTATATCCGTGTTTTCGGAGCAAACGCTCTCCTGGAATGTTGGTACCGACCAACACAAAGAAATCCTTTCTTTTGAGGTGCTGTGACCTTCAAAGTCCTTGTGGCATTGAAAACGGTGCGGACTGACCGACAACTCGGAGGAATTGATGAGAGCCAGTCGATCTCTTAAGAGGCTAGCGTCGCTCCGAGGCAGCAAGTGAAACACAGCAGTGGGTGTGGCCAGTGCGGATGTATTCACGCCTACGAATTATTTCCAAATGAAAATCCTGTGTGGGAAGAAGACGCTATGGTTAATATTGCAAACTTCATAAATAATGGAAGATAAAGTTTATAATTAAACAAATAGGATAATATCCAAATCGCATTATTTTGCATGACAGGAATAAAAAAAAATACAACCGTAAACATTCCCATTGACGTGCATTTCTAAGTTTCAGCAATTGATGCATCGATAATAGGTTAATAATTTTGCGTTAATTCAGATTGATTTACAATTATGATGGATATAAGTGCACAAAAAACTTGTGCATATTTCTAAGGTGTTTCTCTAAAATACTATGCACGTTTAAATAAATGATTAAATTCAAGTTGATGCGTAAGTTAGAAACCATTGGCAAATAGTGATTGTCACACTCCAATTATCAGGTACCTCGCATTCAGCGGAACAATTCTTTCTCGAAATTTAAATAGCGTGCAGATTCATAATTAATTGCCCCTTAAACATTGCATTGAGAGGATTCTTTAGGAGGTATCACCCCAGTAAACAGCGCATTCCAAGAAATATGCATACGCTTAAAATGAAAGTTGAAGACTCTTCTCCCCTTGGGAAGGAGAAATTCTCAAGACAATGTTTTAATCACGCGAAAGTACGAAAGCGAAACCAATCATCCACGGAATAGCTCTCGATTCTTGGCTTTCTAAAGGGAGACATTTTTTTAGCATTAATAATATTTTGTCCATATTTTCCCACGTATATTGTGTGTATATATATATATATATATATATATATATATATATATATATATATATATATATATATACACAATATATATATAACCATAAACACAGTAATCAACCGGAAGGTCGGTTTAGTAGGTGATGATAGAGTTCACCCAGTACTAAGCCCTATACGGCGTGTGAAAATTCACACATCAGGGTAGGGGGGCCAGTTCCTTTCCCTGTGCCGGTTATGGTTTCCCAGGAAGACCTGGTACCCGAAAAATCACTTTAGCTTGGGTGGAGCTGCAGGTGCCCAGAGTGCCTTGCCCGGGAATCGAACCTGGGACCCTCTGGTCAACAGTCCAACGCTCTACCCACTGGACTACCGCGACCCACATATATTTATATTTATATATATATATTAACATATATATATATGTGTGTGTATATATATATATGTGTATATATATATATATATATATATATATATATATATATATATATATATATATATATATATATATATATAATTTATTATTACATGGTAACCTACCGGTTGAGGTAGGTTTTTCGATGGACATGATTACTAATTAAATAATTTGTGGCCCATAGCAAAACACATCCTACTCTATATCATGTCCCTCTTCATCTCTGAGTACTTTCTTCCTCCCTTCATCCCGTCCAACATCCCTATCCTGTTCCTTCCCTTTCCTCGTTGGCCTAACATTCTCCTTTCTATCACAGTCTTCAACATCCCACTGCCGGTCAATACCCCCTTCAGCCACTTTTCCTGCCTCCATAGGATTTCACCCAACAAACCCCTCTCTTCTCCCACCATACCAAGTACTTCCTCATTTGTTTTCTTCTCTGTCCATTTCACCTTCTCCATTCTTCTCCACATTCACATTTCAAAAGCCTCCAGTCTATGTCTATCCTCCTGCTTCAATGACCACGTTTCCGCACCGTACATAGCTACGCTCCATATCCAAGTTCTTACGAGTCTTTTCTTAATATCCTTACTCAACGTCCCTGACATCAACTCCCTCCTCCTTATGAAAGCCTCTTTACCTAGCGCAATTCATCTTCTTACGACCTTACTACTTTGACCGTGTCGGTCCAAAACACTGCCGAGATACGTAAACTGTTCTACCTGCTCTAGTTTTTGCCCTCCTATTTTCATGTTTAGCTTAGCCTTTTTCTTTCTAGAGAATCGCATAACCTTTGTTTTATTAATGTTGAGTCTCATCCCATACCTGTCGCACTGAATTTCCAATTCGCTCAGCAATGCCTGCAACTCTTGGCTGACTGGCAAACTAAAGCTTGGGCATCAGCAAACCTAACTGAATTTACGAATTCCCCGCCCACTTTCATTCCTACCTCCAGTTCTTCCCAAGCCTCTTTGATCATTTCCTCTGCATACAGGTTGAACAGCAACGGTGTAAATGGGCAACCCTGCCTTACACCCCTTCCTAACACTGCCCATCCGGACTCCCCGTTCCCCACCCGCACCTGAGCGGTCTGAGACATGTACAGGTTGCGGATTAGCCTCCTTCCCCTCCAATCTATTCCTATTTTCTCATTAGTTTTTCCCAATTCACTCTATCAAACGCTTTTTCGAAATCTACAAAACAGGCAAATACCTCCTGGTTGTGTTCTATATTCCCCTCGATTAATAATCTCATTACTGCAATGGCATCACGCGTACCTCTCCCCTTCCTTATCTCAAACTGATCATCTCCTAAGTAATCATTTGCCCTAATCTCTATCCTTTATTTTGCGATCCTGAGAACTACTTTAGCTGCGTGGGATATCAAACTTATTGTCCTGTAGTCCTCACATGATATAGCCTTTATCTTTTTCGGAATAGGAACTAAAACTGATCTCACAAAGTCTTCCGGCCAGATTCCTCCCTCATAGATACTACGGATCAACCCAAATAGCCTCTTCCTCCCACATTTTCCTAAGCCTTTTAAAAGTTCCGCGGGAATGTTATCCACCCCCACGGCCTTATTTAGTTTCATCTCCCTTAATGCCCTTTCTATCTCATCGTCTAGTACGCCTGGACCTAAGCTATCTTCCTCTACGTCATGCTCCTTTTCTATGTCTAACTTTGATGGTCTAAAGTCTTTACTATTAGTTCTTCTATATATTCCTTCCATCTTTCTTGGATCTTCCCTGCGTAAACTATTACCTTACCCGCCTTATCTCTAACTGCTATCGTTGATCTCCCTTTCTTACTTCCCGATAAAGATTTAACTTTGCTGTACAGCGCACCGATTTCACACTTCCTCTGCAGACTTTCCATATCCTCGCACTGCGTCTTCCAACAACGTTTTTTTCTTTATTTGTTGCCCGCCTCAATTTATTGTTTAGTTCTTTGTACTTCGTTTTGCCTAATTCTGTATTTACATTCTTCCATTTTCGCCGCTCATTCATCTTTGTAATCATCTCATCCGTGATCCATGGTTTGTTAATCCTTTTAGCGTTAACGGTTCCAATAGTGTCTTTCGCGGCTTAAGACAACCCTGTCTTGATACTTTCCCATTTTTCTTCGATAGTACTTAGCTCTTTACCATCCTCCATGATTTCCTCTACCGCCCGTTGGTACTCCTTCCTTTTCAAACCATTTAATGGTTCTACATTCCATTTTCTAACTCGCCGCCCCTGCCTTATCTTTTTGAAACGTACGCTACATTTCATAACAACTTAATTGTGGTCAGAGTCCGCATCCGCTCCCGGGAAGCTGTGCGAATTTAACTCACTGTTCCCAAACCTGTGTCTAACCAGGATATAATCTAGCTGATACCTTCCTGAGTCACCTGGCATTTCCCATGTATACCTGCGTCTTTTGTGGTGTTTACCCCTGTCTCCTGCAGAACTCAACTGCTTTCTCCCCGCGGTCATCCCTCGTGCCTAAACCGCAGTCCCCGACCTCATCACCGTCTCTTCTTTCGCCTACCGTCGCATTCCAATCCCCCATCACTATCAAATGTTTCCCTGCGGGAACACACTCGATTATGTCCTCTAAGATATCGTATATCCTATCGACCTCTTCTTCCTTATGGTTGCTTGGTGGCATGTATACCTGAATAATAACCAAGTTCGTCGGTTCTGCTTTAATCTCCAGTAGTAATAATCTATCCGTTACCTGCTCTACAGGGTTCGTCCGGAAAATAAGTGTACTGAGCTCAGGAAAAAAAATTTATAACACTTTTATAAATCTTAAGCTAATATTCCTCAAAATAGGACCCTTGTGAGTCGAAACACTTGTTCCAGCGGTATTCCCATTCCTGGAACGCTCCCGCGAAGGCATCATCGGGAACCTCTCGAAGACACGTCGTCACGGCCTCTTTCACGGCGTCCAAAGTCCCGTATCGCGTTCCTTTCAAACTCCTCTTTATCTTTGGTCCGGGCTGTAGGGCGGGTGCGGCAGCGTTGCCACGCCGTGCTTGGCCAAGAAGTCCGACACGACAAGCGCGGTGTGAGACGGCGCATTGTCGTGATGCAGCCGCCAGATGTTTTTGATCGCTGGCCGGACGCGGGCGACTCGTTTTCGAAGCCTGTCGAGCACTTGGACGTAAAATGCAGCATTTACAGTTTGTCGTTCAGGTAAAAATTCGTAGTGGACGACTCCCTTTTTGTCAAAAAAGACAATGATCATCGCCTTTGCCCCGAGATTTGCTCATGCGAGCTTTCTTTTGACGGAGTGATGATGGGGTGTGCCACTCCGCACTTTGTCTCTTCGACTCCGGGTCGTACTCAAAGATCCACGTCTCGTCACCCGAAACAACGTTCTCTAAAAAATGTGGATCATTTTTGCAGTGATCCGCAAGTTGTGTCGCGATTTCCAAACGATTGAGTCTTTGATCATCACTGAGCACTTTCGGCACCAACTTTGTACAAATTTTTCGCATCTGTAATTGGTGCCTAATAATCTCGTGCACTATTGTTTTTGGCACATTACACTGCTCTGCTATCATCCGAACACTAAGACGACGATCAGAGTTCAGTACATCGCGAACTTTTCGCACATTTTCGTCGGTGAGTGTCGTTGATGGGCTTCCATGCCGTGGTTCGTCGTCGACCTCTTCTCTGCCCTCCACGAACATCTTGTGCCACCGAAAGATCATGTTTCTGGACATGGCTGACTCCCCGTAAGCCTGGTTAGTCATACCGACAGTTTAGGTAGACGATTTCCCAAGCTTTACCGCAAATTTGATGGAATAACGCTGCTCCAAAAACTTCGGCATCGCGTTCCGTGACGTGGGTCGAGCGTGGAGGTTCGCGTTAACAGAGCTCCTCACTACACCACAGCTCAGAGCCGACTGCCTTTTTCAGCGTCGCTTGCCAACATACCCCCCTCCAATCGCAGCCCATCAGAACGGTGCTGGGCGCGCCTGGAGCGGCGGAAAAAAATCAGTACACTTACTTTCCGGACGAATCCTGTATGTTGGTTACGCTTCTTCCTACCTCTCCATTTAATACTATGGCAACCCCTCGTTGGCTCTCGTCTCCGCTGCTGTATATTATTCTATACCTATCACTCCAGTAATCCCCGCTATCCTTCCATCTCACCCCCATAGACCTAAAATATCGATATTTCCCCTTTCCATATCTACCTTAAAATTCTCCATTTCCCCTGTCCTAATCATTGTCCTAACATTCCACGTTCCTATTCTAACTAATTTGATCTTCTTCTCCTGCGTCTTCTGTCCTACTGCTGTTGGTTTTCCCTTGAAAGATTTTCGTTGGATGACGACCGTGGAAGCATTGCCTCCCCCGCTGCCGGGCACGTCACACGGCCGATTGGGCCGAGCCCTGTAGTTACCAGGACTCAAAATTTCTATTTTGTCCATCATATTTATCTTGGGGATGATAATTGAGGTGGTTTCCCGTTGCCTTCTTCAATAGTGTTTTTAACGTGACACTATCACTTACTGGCCGCCCCACTGGGGCCAGACGCCATTGCAGCCGCCTCACTGAGGAACAGACGCTGCGTGGACTACTTTTCGTCTGGCTCCTAACCTTCGACCTATGTGTGGCATGGGTGACCCTGCCACGAGCAATTATTATTACTCCCGTCAGCACAGCTCTAGGGGTCATCGGAACGCACAAGCTCCACGCACCTCGTCAAGGTCGTAGCTCGTGGAGGGGATATATGTGTATATATATGTATATATGTATATGTACTATATATATATATGTATGTATATCTATATGTATATGTATATATATATGTGTATATGTGTATATAAATATATATATATATGTGTGTGTATATATATGTATATATATATATGTATATATATATATGTATATATATATATATGTATATATATATTTGTATATATATATATATATATATATATATATATATATATATATATATATATATATATATATATATATATATATATATATATATATATACACACATACGAGGGTCATCCGGATACTAGTACCCGTTCGTGAAATAAAAAGACAAAAGTAAATATTAACAAACATAAAAAATTTTATTTGAAAGAGGATACTTTAAACTACTTCTCAACATAATCTCCAAGCAAATTAAGGCATTTGTCATAACGTGTGACAAGTTTCTGTATTCCTGCTGCATAGTCCTTCGCCGCCAGCTCATTGAGATACGCGAGGGACCCATCTTGCACAAATTTTTGCATAATGCAGATGGTGTTTAACAATTTCATGAACAATTGTTCGAGAAACATTGGGAAAATGCTCACAGATGTCATCAATTGTGACGCGCCGATCGTTCCTCACGAATTCGTCAACTGAGCTCACCAGTTGGTCTGTAATGACAGACGGTCTCTCCGAACGCTCATCGTCGTGTGTGTTCCCCCTCCCCATGTTGAAGTTGCGACACCACCGCCGAACAGACGACTCGTCCATTACATTGTCTCCATACACCTCCTTTAATTGGCGATGAATATCACATGGGCGAACGTTTCTTGCATTGAGGAATTTAATCACTGCCCTCACTTCACAACTGGCGGCGTTCTCAATTTTTTTAAACATTGTAAACAATCACAGAAACAACACAGGCAATGCTAGCGTCACGCAACTTGGCTCAGAGAAGGCAGACAAGCCACTGAAGCTATCTGACCTCGTCCAGCGGCTACGTCGCGTCGTCAGCACTTCATGCGGCACGAACGGGTACTACTTTCCTGATGACCCTCGTGTGTGTGTGTGTGTGTGTATATATATATAAATAGGGTCGCGGTAGTCAAGGGATAGAGCGTTGGACTACTGGCCGGAAGGCCCGGGCTCGATTCCCGGGCAAGCCTCCCTGGGCACCCTCAGCTCCACCCGAGGCGTATGATTTTTCGGGTACCAGATCTTCCTGGAAAACCACAACCGGAACAGGGAAAGGAACTGACCACCCCTAATACCGTGAATTTCATGCGCCGTATAGGGCTTAATACTGGGTGAACTCTACCATTACCTACCATACCGGTCTTCGTGTTGATTACTGTTTATTGTTTTTAACATGTATAATATTATATATATGTATGTATGTATATATATATATATATATATATATATATATATATATATATATATATATATATATATATATATATATATATATATATATATATAACACTTTTGTCAAAGTTTCATGAACGTGAATAAGAATGAATATTAAGGAAAAAGTAAAGGAAAGAACTGACAAGGTATAATGAAAGCGACTGCAGATGACGACTAAAGATATATAAATACGCGTTGCCGCGTGGACCAAGACATCCAGGAGAGAGGCGAGGTTCGGACGACGTGTTTTGGGTTGTGGTAGCAAAGCCCCGTTCGGACCGCTCTGCTGCCACCCCTCGTGAATGGTTTTGCAAAAGAAAGAGTGAAAGCAAAGAGGAACCGTTTGGTCTGATAATTAGTCTTTTGTTTCGTTTGAGGATCCTGGGGGAATTATAAATAGCACCTTATCTTTGTGTCACTGATTCAGGAAAGCTAATAAGTGAATTGTTTTTATTGAATATACTGATGTTAAAATTTCCCCCGCTTTTCCAGTTCCAGATTTTATTTGGTTAAGACGTCCAGTGTATAACAGAATCTCATCGAGAGCATTTTCTCAAATATAGAGACAGGCTAACAGTTTCAGGCTTAACTTTGTGGAATTCCTTCATGGTGAGGGTAAAAAGTAAGAGAAACTTCCACTTCCATACACTTTTAATGTCCCGCGATCGTGGTTTTGATTCTACGCACCATCATAAGGTGTCATCACCTAATGCTGGTGCGCAGCATTGAAACCATGGTCGTGGGACATTAAAAGTGTGTGGAAGTGGAAAGGTTTTGTTATTTTTTACCCTCATCAAAGTGGAAAAGATTCAATCCACGAGAGAATCGGTTATTTAATGAATTTTATTCAATGATGAAAGTACGCAATGTATCGGTCGTTGAGAAATTTCAACGCTCTCAGATCTAATTAATAAAAATTAGAAGATTTGAAAGAGAATGTTACTTTTTCTATTAAGAATGGAAGATTTCCAAAGATGTTATAACCGAATATGTTTATCTTTATTGAATCTGAAACTATTGCAAAATTAAAATAAAAAAAATAATCCTTGTATATAATCAATTATTCTAAGCCAAAGTCACCTTGGCTGGTAGCAGAATTCCAGAAGTCCCCTTTAGTAAACCGATCCCTTCAAATAATTTACCCACTTTCACCCTGATGATCAACTTAGGACTGTTTACAACCGTAGTACTGATGTTTATGCTCGCTGGTGCACTAAGCAATGATTTAGTAGAAATAATTATGTAGAAGTAAGTACAACCTTTCGGGAAAGTTTTCTGATTAATATTTACAGAATCATTGTGAAGCTTAAAATCGTATTTAGAGTTTCGCCTTCAAATGCATGAATATTAGCTTGAAAATTTCGCAAAATTTTCAAAATACAAATATTGCATTGAATGCATTTGGTTGCAGGTGCCGATGCATACAGCCAAACTGGTGATTTTAAGTTTTGACGGGATGAATTTAAAATTATTAAAATCCGGTATTTTTCGTGCACTTATTTGAATCCGAGTCGTTTGAGTTCGTATCCTTCACGCCGTTCCCTTTCGATTGGGCGAGGGGGTTTGATGGCGAGAAATGAACAGGAATGGAAGGGAAGGGACGCGATTCGCAAAAAAGTAATTTCACTCCGTCTAAGGATCCCAATTCTCTTCGGCGGGCGATGATGCCAAATCAATAAGATGCGCGCGTCGCTTCATTCATCTGTTTCGTGGAATTAGTGGAAATTGAAAGCGGAGACGAAGGCGAAGCTCTTGACAGCGTGTGCTGAATTTAGAGCGATGTCTTTTTGGAACCAGTCTGGGCTCTTTTTTCAATTCACCTGGGCATCTTGAGAGAAAAAGTCGCTGGAATCTACTCGGTAGAGCCATTTTTTTTAGAAAGTATTGTTATTAAATGTACATTTCCCCCCTCCACCCGGATGCATCGGTCCGGGGAAGGGGGGTAAGAGGGGTAGGGTTGGATGGCCTCACCCTCTCGTGCATGCAATTGTAGGGGGGGTTGGGAGTGGTTTGTGAAGGGGTTGATGGGGGGCGTGTTCGTTGGGCGTGACGACAGGTGGAGGAGGCACGCGCGCGTGTCTCCTCCGCGGATTCATCTCGACTCTTCCCGCATCCGCCTCCCCTCCCGACCCCCCTGCCCACGAAGTCCTCTTTAAGGTCTCTTCTTTGGGAAACGATCCGTGGAACTCACGTAGAGGGAGTCGCGCGACACGTGGAGTCTTTATTTGAGAAAGGTTTCCTTATTGCTTTGAAGAGGTTGAACGTCAGTCCAACGCATTGGCATTCGATGGGGATCGTATTGACACGGTGTTCAGGAGTACGAGGATTTCCATTTACGCTATCTCCGCACGCAACGGGGAAACCATTATGTGTATGAGAAAACACTCACTCTCGGAAAATTCATGGGAAATCGGTTTTTCGCGGTCCTCGGGGTCGACAAGACGATTGCTGCGGAAAATACGTGGAGGGTACGCGGAATGACGCCATCGTCTCGGGGGAATTGCTATTATTTATTATTAAATATTGCTCTACAAGCCACCGGTAGGGTGTGGGGCAGGGAGTGAACACACACCAAACTAATTTGACCCGCATATTTTTACCCCTACCGCGGTCGGAAATGTTATTCTTATCCCTTATCGTTCGTGGAAAAATGAAATCTTAAATCTATCTGTTCTACGCTTAATCCCTCTAATTTTATTGATATGATCACCCCTTTCGAACTACGGTAGGGGTAATAATATATTTTCAACATTACTGATTGACAGACATCCTTCCAATGTATGCAAGAGATTTGATTTGTAATTTAACCTTCGCTCCACGGAGTGATTTCCAGCCTAGCTGCTCTAATAATTTTGATACGCTAATCTGTTTTTCATAACAAGGTTATACAAATCTAAGTACTCTACGCTGCAGACGAAGGGATCATGGTTATTTTCACGATGCCGTTTGTCTCTGTGTGATGAGGGTGCTCGTAGTTATCAAATCCAAGGTCGGTTTGGTAGGTGATGGATAGAGTTCACCCAGTACAGAGCCCTATATGGCTTGTGAAATTCATACATAAGGGAAGGGGGGCAGTTCCTTTCCCTGCGTAGGTTATGGTTTCCCAGGAAGATCTGGTACCCGAAAAGCACTTTAGCTTGGGTGAAGCTGAGGGTACCCATAGAGGCGTGCCTGGGAATCGAACCCGGGCTCTCCTTTTCAGTAGCTCATCATTCTACACACTGGATTTATGTACTCGGAAACCAAAATAGTTATTTCAGAAACGTTGTCATCTTAACTATGAAAATTGTTATCGGTGATTCAAGACTGGTCAGACTTAGATACCCTGTCTATCCACAGGAAGTGTTGTCTTAATCGAGTTATTTTGTTATCTTTGAGTTTGTCGATTAAACTTTTGATATGTGTAATAATATTAAAATTAGAATTTCTTATATAAATTTCTAACAAATGTATAAACTATAATACGCGCAATCAAATAAGTGAAAATACATTACATATTTTTATCCACAATCAATCATTAAGGCAATATTAACCGTTTAATAGTTGTTCATTATTGTTTTGTTTAGCATCGCTTTTTATCTGAATTTAAGCGATTCTTCATTTCAGCACGCTTTAGAAAATAACATTGGCAACCTTTTTTTCCTCAGACAGATTTTCCTGTAATCTAGAATGCTGAGGAAGATCCAACTCATTATCAAAATAAACACAGTAATCAACCCGAAGGTCGGTTTAGTAGGTGATGGTAGAGTTCACCCAGTATTAAGCCCTATACGGCGTGTGAAAATTCACACATCAGAGTAGGGGGGCCAGTTCTTTTCCCTGTTATGGTTTCCCAGGAAAATCTGGTACCCGAAAAATCACATAGCTTGGCTGGAGCCGCAGGTACCCGGAGAGGCTTGCCCGGGAATCGAATCCGGGCCCTCTAGTCAGTAGTCCAACGCTCTACCCCCTGGACTACCGCTACTCACACCTCATTATCATAACGTCCTTGAAATGCGGCACCTCTTTGGTTATTCGCGGGACAAAAAAAGATGAAAATTACCATGTAAAAAAATAAATTCGATTTTAGAAAACAAGATAAAAAATATTAGCGATAAATTCTGTTGAATACTCTGCCTTACACAAAAAATAACTAATAAGAAGATTTTTCACCGCTGAGAGTTAGATGAAAAACTTTCAGTACATTTTTTTCTCATCAGCTGCGAGTGAAATTGCCCGAGGAAAAGTCAATATGGATGTACACCGTGATTGTATCCGAGGAAATAATTGGTTTGTTATCTGCATTAGGACGTGGTTTCCTTGTGGTCCGAACCTGGATTGGCCAAGAGTGCAAGCGAGAAGAAACGAACTTTTTATGTCGCTTTAAAGAATGTGCAACTTTATTATTGTATGTGCTGGAAATAATAATGGAGGAAGATTACCTTATGGAGAGATACCAATTGTAATTAGACAGAGGAAAGAGAGAATATTATTTTTATTATGACCTTCATTCCAGAAGACATTCATACCATTGCTTTGGAATAACAATAAAATTGATTGATTCAATACGCCTTTAAGATATCCACTATAATACTTGTATCTTCGATCCTTAATTTATTTTCTGTACAAATCAATTCATTCTTGTGAAAATAAATCTCATTCTTTTAATAGGTATATTATTTGTATGACATCGCAGTAGTATTCCACCCATAGGTCGATTTTCGTAATCAATAATAATCAAAATAAAACGTCTTAATTGTGGAGAGAGAGAGAGAGACTAGATAGTCCCTTCTTCCACCTAACCTCTCGTCGTTTACGCATCCATAAATTCATCAGTAATCATTATAGCAAAGACCCTAGACATTTTTTCAGTGATTAAAGGAAAATACAAAGTAAATACATTGAAAAAAACCACAAATAAATGCTACATTGGGCTTCAACAAATTTGGGTAGAGTGTGAAATGATAAATGCATTCATAGGAAAACGTAAGGATTGTGAACTGATATCCTTAACTAAAAAAACCGCTGCAGGAAAACACCGAGACAGGAAGGGATGGGGGTGTGAAAAACCTACGAAACCGACAGAGATATGACTTATATGCGGATACCTTAGAGCAGTCAAAAGTACATGAACCATGAGGAAAGACAAAGAGAAATTATAAAAGATATTTAAAATAAAATTGCTGAAAATTGTAGAGGGAGCTCATCCCAAGCAAACCCTTAAGGCAATCGTATATTCATGGAATTCACACGCTCAGAGTAATAAAGGGGGATTCTGCTTCTTTCCCTCTGCACCATTTCTGTTTTTCCATTCAACTCTCATCGAAGCTGCGCATGACGGCTCATCCATGCTCCCATTAATCGTAGGATTTCGGACGTTCTCGAGTGACTGTTGTTTACCACGTGAACATTTTATTGGTTGATGTACGAGATTATTTCCTCCTTCTGTTCCGCTTACTATCTTATTCCTGCCGTCCATAAAATCAATTATTTTTCTCGTAAATTTTCCGTTACCCAGATAATCGCATTGTTTGAATTGTTAGGCTGGGTCGTTCCGAACGCAATGATCGACAGTATGCGCCATTATAACCCTAAAACTACCCATTGACAAACCTCACGGTCTCCCTCCCTGCCTCTTCAACTCAAGAAGTATTCATCCAACGTTAAGTGTGGTCCTCCGCGTTAATTCTCGCGGGAAATGTTATCACCCTTCTTCTATGTGATTCCACGAATACTACTTACTATACATGTCAAAACGTGACCAAGTCCATTTGGATTTTCTTTTGGCAATAGCATCCCACGACGCCTCAATCTATTCTATTTATAATTCGCATCCTTTGTTTCTCTTCATTTTCGTATCGATTCTGCCTCCGGCGTGGGACGCGGTAGTCCAATGAGAAGATTTCAAGGATACATATCGAAGGGTCCGAGCTCGATTCCGGGTGACACATCAGGCCATTTTCAGTTGAACCCAAAATTAGTGCGTTTTCGGGTACAAGATATTCTGGGAAAGTACAGAGACTTAATTACCCCTTATCGCACCCCTTGAATTTAACACGCCTACCGATATAGGACTAGGTAGAGCTCTAATTATTAACCAATCAAGTCAACATACGAGGGTCATCCGGAAAGTAGTACCCGTTCGTGCCGCATGAAGTGCTGACGACGCGAGTAGCCGCTGGACGAGGTCAGATAGCTTCAGTGGCTTGTCTGCCTTCTCTGAGCCAAGTTGCGTGACGCTAGCATTGCCTGTGTTGTTTCTGTGATTGTTTACAATGTTTAAAAAAATTGAGAACGCCGCCAGTTGTGAAGTGAGGGCAGTGATTAAATTCCTCAATGCAAGAAACGTTCGCCCATGTGATATTCATCGCCAATTAAAGGAGGTGTATGGAGACAATGTAATGGACGAGTCGTCTGTTCGGCGGTGGTGTCGCAACTTCAACATGGGGAGGGGGAACACACACGACGATGAGCGTTCGGAGAGACCGTCTGTCATTACAGACCAACTGGTGAGCTCAGTTGACGAATTCGTGAGGAACGATCGGCGCGTCACAATTGATGACATCTGTGAGCATTTTCCCAATGTTTCTCGAACAATTGTTCATGAAATTGTTAAACACCATCTGCATTATGCAAAAATTTGTGCAAGATGGGTCCCTCGCGTATCTCAATGAGCTGGCGGCGAAGGACTATGCAGCAGGAATACAGAAACTTGTCACACGTTATGACAAATGCCTTAATTTGCTTGGAGATTATGTTGAGAAGTAGTTTAAAGTATCCTCTTTCAAATAAAATTTTTTATGTTTGTTAATATTTACTTTTGTGTCTTTATTTCACGAACGGGTACTACTTTCCGGATGACCCTCGTAAGTGTTGGCTTCTCTCCGAAATCGGCCGCTATCTCAAGGTTTCTAGGTCTCATTTTCTCCCAATGACCCAAGATCAGCATTGAGCGACGCAGATCCGGATTATTCAATACGCGGAATGGGAGAAATAGAAATTCAGGAAAAGCTAAGCTTTGAGTAGGAAAAATTATGAATATTTTCGTATCTGTATGGTACAGGTATATCTCAATGTACTTTCTGGAAACTTGGAATACTTCCAATTTAGTAGTGAAAAAGGTGAGAGAGAGAGAGGGAGACAGAGAGTGTTTTTGATGTCCATACACTTCTCACCTCACACTTCCACAAAATGGCGATGAATTTATATCGGAGCAGTCGTCATTTGGCTTAGGGAAGCGGCGGGAGAGAGGTACGACGCGGGTATTAAAAAGCTGCTTACAAGGATGCAAAAAGTGAATGATCGTCAAGGAGACTATGTAGAAAAATAGCTAAATGCTCAACCTTTCAAACGATGCATGCAAAGTGTAGAATAAATGTGATTTTTCATGAAAAAAAATTGGAGACTTTACTTTTTGAATCGCCCTCGTATATGGAAGGAGTGGGATTGGAAAGATTTTCCTCTGACATTTTTTATTCTTTTTTTTCTTCGCATTCCTATCCGTCTCGTCCGTGGCAGTGGGGGATGTAGGTTTTGACGAATTTCGCGCCCCAATGCGCCGGAGAGGATGAGTGAAGGCCTCCGTCGCCGCCTTCGATGACCTCGCAAGCCAGCGAGCGGGTCTGCATCCGCCCACTCCCCCTCTCCGCCCCATCCTTGCTCGCTCCCCTGAGAAATCACTGCCCGATGCGTTTCAGTGGAATGGAGGGGGACACCCGTCGCACCTTGCGGGTGTCGTTTTATTTTCATTACCATTAGAGCATTAATCTCGCCTTGTTAGAGATATTCAATTACCCCCCCCCCTCCCCTATTCCCCCCCCCCCTGGAGTTAATGACGGCGTCAGCTGCAGAGTTCCCCCGCGGCACACCTCGTTAGCTCGCCAATCGTTACCCTGGGGGAGGGAAAGTCGTTTTTTCTGAAATAACATCAAACAAAAGAGTGCTAACCACCTTTGCCTACCCGTCTGCCCACGCAAACCTATCATCAAATCTATTTTATTTAAAAACATCATCACCGCGAGACTTTTCATACCTCGTGAGTACATGAGTCCTAGAGAGACCTCCGCTACTGCGTTTTCCATAACCTCAAATTTGTTCCGCGGAAATTTCGCATATCATTTTTCATATTCATTTCAAGTATTATTTTTCAGAAGGAACAAAAGAAGGTTCATCTGACGAGAGAGTGAGAATATAATAATGGCCCGTCTTTCATACTAATGTGCGTGGAGTCACTTCGTTCCAACCCCATCCCCCTTCCCTTCCTCCCCCCCCCGTCCCTCCTCCTTCCCACCCTCCCAGGCGACGGGAAGAGTTGGAAGTGGTCAGAAAGGATCTCATTCAGGGAGGCGGGAGTTAGTGACCGCGCATTGTTTGTTTTCTGGTAGGGGAAGAGTCGCGGGGGGGGGGGGGGGAGCGTGGGCGAAGAATTCTGGAGCTGTGCAGGTGGGTGAGAATGGGAGAACGGGGGGGGGTGTGGGGGCGGGGCAGTTTGTGAATGGGCCCCTTGTCTTCGTGGGTGGGGGCGGGGATGGAGACGCACATGCGTATGACATGGGAGGCGGCATTTTCAATAAAATAGTCGAGGGGGCAGTTGTCCCCTGGTTTCTTTGTTCAAGAGTGAGCATTGCGGGTTATGTGTTTAAGTCTTTTTTATGCAAGCACCGTCACCCACTCGGACGAGGGAAGCACGTCTCGCAACCGGAGAGAAATGCCGCGGTGTGCATGCGACATTGATCCCATGTCGCTAACGTCCCGAGTTTCGCGATTGAGTGGATTTCGTCTCCTTTTTAGATTCCATTTGAGCAAACAGTTCATCAATTCAATGGTCCGCGGATAGTTAGCGTGTACTACGTGGGCAGTGAATCATTTCTTTTCATTTTCGTATACTTACGTCGTTAGTTGAAAGGCCACCTTGTTGAAAATGCATGCATTTATTACCGATACGAATGGGTGCAACTTTCACTGGATAGAAAAAATACTCCCATTCGCTTGATTGGATAACTTCACAATAATATAAGTGTCCTGTTCACAACTGACATATTAAACATTTGCCTCAAAATCTTTCGTCAAATTGTTAGGGACTTCAAGTTTGGCGTCGCATTCCGGTATGAAACTATCAATAAAATAATATGGTTAATTTTTTGAGAAAACAAATACGTTTGTGGCTTAGTGATGATGCCAAACGGCATGCTCAATCATTGATCATTGTATGACCTTCGATTAGAAGAAAGCAAAGACGAAAGAGGATTATATTCAACCATTCACGTTTAATACTGCCTACAATTTCACTCAAATCACTCATCCAAGTAGAAAAACATGGACGCTAAATTTCACACCGCGTCCATCGATAACCCATTCACCCCATATCGATGAGAATGGTTCTATTTGATATTCCGATTGTCGATTTACATTTTACTCCACAGAATTGGTGTAAATATTTTCTAGTGTCCCTCGTGGGGTGTATTTCCCGTATATTTTTGAACTGGTGAATGCCAACTACATTGATGGCAATAGGACGCTGAAAGATATATGTACATCTACATAGTACTCCACAAGCCGCCGCAAGGGCGTGTGGCGGGGCCTGTTATGTCATCACCCGTAAAAGAGAATAAAAGCGCATGCAAAATCAACTAATTCATGATAATCTACGCCCATGAAGGCGTATATATTAATGTAAAAACTTTTTTATCTTACATGCACGCATATACGTATGCTATCAACTAATATACACATGCACACCTACGAGTATAACTTAAGTCTACGCGACGTTTTAAGTTGCCCTGACTTGTAAATTAAATGTCGTTAATATTTCTGCAGTGAATTAGGCTTCTTACTTATTATGATTCTTGATATCTCAGGGCTGGGATATGTGAGTGATGAAAATGACGTATTTTTTCAAAAAAGCACGATTTACTGGTCATTACCGAGAGAGAGATATTCGGGGTATGGGGGTTCATACGTGTTACTATAATATCTCCAGCTTATGGGACATGGAATCAGAGTATTCTCTGAGGTTCCAAATTCATTTTGCGAAGGAACGAATTTAAAAAATGAGCAATCCGAGATAAGCAATTCATTTTTGTATGTGATAGCAAAAATTCACAATTTAACGTGTAGGAAAACAGAAAATCGAGAACGAAAGCCATTACTGTTCATTCGTTGGATGAAATCACATTCCAAAAGAGTAATTTTTACTCAGGAAGCATTATCGTGGAGAAAAGGCTGCGCTAATGAGAAACTGATTGGTCGATGACATCCTCCTGTGCCCTCAACTGAGAAAAATCGATTTTCTTCTTGCTTTTCCCCAAGGTGCCTCTCCCTCTCTAATCTTGCTTAAATTCGCTCCCTAGGTGTTAGTTTTCCGCGTTTTGATTTGCAAAACGGTATGGAAATCCCTTTATAAATCGCAAATCTTCATATCGCAGCAATTTTTCTCCTCCCGCGCCGGCCGGGAGCTTGAACTTGCAATGTGGGGCAGTTTTCCTTGCTAAAGGATGAAACTCCCCCCGTGAGAATGCCTCAAGCACCTGATCGAAATGCCAAGGGATTTCGTTTGGTCGGCCGGGAAAGCAGGTGAAGGGCATTCAGACGAAGGAGACCCTTTCAAGCTGGGCGAAAAGGAAGGAGAGCGCTCGAGCAAATGGCGACGGAGGCGAGTGACCGATGGTGAATGATGTGGAGGTGACCGACCCGCGGAGGGAGAGAGGACGATGGCGGGATTCCTAGAGAGCTACATTTAAAATCTTAACTATGCTCGCGAAACCATGATGCCACTATTATAATTAATATTAATGCTAGAAATGATTGAACAGCCGAGCTATTGATAACAGGTACATTCAGATAGTTGGATCGATCTGCGAATGTGTTTAATGTTAGACAAAATTTAGCGAATTTGACTCTAAAATGATCGTCCCCTCATGTAAATGAGGAAAAACCGGCGTACCAACAGGTCAGTAAATGTAGGTTATTTTTTCAAAAGAACCGAACAAATGTGCCCTCGATTATGATAAATTAGAATAATTCGGTCAATTTCCCTATTCTCTCATTTGGCCGACAGTGGTTTCGTCACAAGAGTGCCATAATCAAGATGGCATGGCGTGTTTTGCTTAGGTAAAAGAATTTTTCAAATTACCCGAATGATTTAAATTCAGATTGATGACCGTGAAGTTTCTCCAGGAAGTGACGTCTGGTGCCATATCTTATGACAAAGTAAACAATCCGACACAATGCGACATTTCTGCATTAATTTTCGCAAGGAAGGTGATACGCGATGAATATTAAACCCTAAGCATGATACTTTTTTTAATTACTGTACACTGCACTCTTCTATGAAATCGCTTTATTAAATTTGCATTTTCATTTTCGAAATTTTCGCACAGATTTGACGGAGTCAATGTAAGCTTAAACAAACGCACACGTTTAACGTCTAATTATTTAAATTTAATAAATTATCAAGCAGGTGAAATTTAATATAAATAATAAGCAATATCAATTGTACTGAGGCATACATTTGCTTGAAATAAGATGTATTTCTATTGAAAGCAATGAGTTCTCGGTCCAAAAATGCCCTATCGCGTTATGCTGTTATCGTACCTCGCAATCAAAAAAGTCGAAGAGAAATGTTCTCTTTCACTAGTTGGGCCTCATTTAGAATACATGTATGCTGCTAGTATATTATGGGAAGTTGGATTGTTTGCTGAATTGGATCGCGTGCGGCGTATAGTAGCTAGATTTGGAAAACGTTGTTATGACAAGCTTAGTAGCGTATCGAAAATATTAAATGATCTAGGCTAGGAATCACTCAATGGAGCGAAGATTAAATGACATTAAATCTCATGCATACATTGGAAGGATTTCTCTTTAGCAGCGATGTTGAAAATGTTTTATTACCTTATTCCTACTACGGTAGGCAAGATCATGTCAATGAAATTAGAGGGATTAACGATGCAACAATTTCAGAGTGTAAAAATCATTCGCCTTGACTAGGATCCCAGTCAAGGCGAATGATTTTTACACCTTGAAATTGTTGCATTGAAATCCACATTAGCGGATGACTCCGTTAAAAGTTACTGTTGCGGCATCTCCCGCAGTTTCTTTGGAATTTGCCATAGAGGGATTAAGTTTAGGGCAGATAGATTTAAGATGGGATTTCACCCAAGAACGATATGTGATCAGAATTACATTGTCCTGAGAGCGGTAAGGGTAAAAAAAATTAAGTCAATAGTAACCTTGTGTGTATTCACCCCCTGCCACTCGCACTAGTGGAGGATAGCAGAGTACTATGTAATAATTGGTTTTTAAGAGGGATTCTGCCTCTCGCCGCTGGTTTTTACGACACAGCACCGGGCGAGTGTCAACTGCAGGTCCGAAAGAAAAATGGGTGAGATGACCATTTCAAGGGTAAAGGGATGCTGGGTGTATGTATGTACCTGTATGGTCGCGACGCTCTCGATGGAACGTAACTGTAGTTGAGGGAGAGGGAATTTGTGGCGGTCGGGGTGAAACGACGCAGTTCCCCCCGTCGCGCCGCTTGAACCGCTCGGGAGACCTGAGGCGAGAGATTCCAATTTATCTTTTCCTTTTTTTAAGTCTGTATGCACCGCTGGTGGGTGCGGAGAGGTGTGTTCGTGGAATGGGGCGGAGGGGGGAAGTTGGTGGGGGGAAATGAGCGCAAACGAACAGGAATCCGCGGAATGGGGTCGCGGTCAAGTGACATCAAGGTCCGACTCGAATATGATTTCCCTTTTGGTCGAAGCAGCACTAATTAACTTATTTTTTCTCGATTTTCACGGAGGAAAGCGCATAAATTTACCCTTCCATTGCTGTTTTTTTTCAATAGGTCCGAAGCTTTATTTCAAAGAGTGGAGAAAGCATTGCCGCATTTCTTTCGTCAAACCTGGAATAAAAAAGACGCCGTGTCATGTGAATTCATTCTTCGTGTTTCTTTCCCTGAGACTATGCTTTCACTCCCTGGCTCTCCCGCGTCACGTGGCGTCGTGTGTTCGGGGATGGCTTGGTGCCCGCCGGTGGGAGAGGGTCCTTAGCGAGGGCCGGTCTCCTCTATCCGCTGGTTAGGGGCGTGGCGAGTGGTGCAGGGGCGTGCCCATCACTGCTCTCCGACCGCCGCACCACATGTGCGAATCCGATTTCATCAAACGTTTCTCAGGCGACAGAGGAACCATTCGCGGAGCCACCATTGCAAGCAGAATATGGAAAGGGGGAGAGCTGAGGTCGCGAAACGTAAAACTTAAAATATTGCAATTATAAGGAAGATATTTCAGTGCAAGTTTTAAAGACCCAATGCATTCGTTTGACAAAGGATCGGTTGGCAGCCTACTATGTCTTTGTTGGTCATTTGGAGCAAGGGTGCACATTAAACATGGTTCAATCGGTGGATCATGCCTTTAAGAACTATGAAATACGGTTAAGGAAAATTTAAGAGAACTAAAACTAGAGTTGATGGCTTGAAAATAAGAATTCTTTCCATTTTGTGTAGGATAAAATGTGTATACTCGTATACCGTGAGAATAAACTAGAGCATGTAGAACAGTTTATGTATCTCGGAAGTGTTCTGGGCCAAAATGGTAGTTGGGACGTAAGATGAAGAATTGCGTTAGGTAAAGAATTTTTCACGAGGAGGGAATTAATGGCAAGGCCTTTGAGTATGGATGTTAAGAGACGCGCGTGCGCGAGACGGCGCGAAAACATGGTCATTGAAGAATGATAGTAGTCGTAGGTTAGAGGATTTTGAAATGGGAGGATGGCTTTTAGGTGTGAAGGAGGATAAAAAAACCATAAACACAGTAATCAACCCGAAGGTCGGTTTAGTAGGTGATGGTAAAGATCACCCAGTACTAAGCCATATACGGCGTGTGAAAATTCACACATCAGGGTAGGGGGGCCAGTTCCTTTCCCTGTGCCGGTTATGGTTTCCCAGGAAGATCTGGTACCCGAAAAATCACTTTAGCTTGGGGGAAGCTGCAGGTGCCCAGAGTGCCTTGCCCGGGAATCGAACCTGGGACCCTCCGGTCAGCAGTCCAACGCTCTACCCACTGGACTACCGCGACCTTTGTGAAGGAGGATGGAGAAGGTGAAATGGGCCGAAAGGAAAACAAATAAGGAAGTACTAAGTATGGTGAAAGAGGAGAAGGGTTTGTTAGGAGATATCATGAGGAGGCAGGAAATATGGATGAAAAGCATATTGATCGGCAGTTGGATGTTGAATACTGTGATGTAGAGGGGAGAATGTTAGGCAAACGAGGAAAGGGAAGGGACAGGATAGATAGGGATGTTTGACGGGATGAAGGGAGGAGGGAAGTACACAGAGAAGAGGAGGGATTTTTCTGTGGAGTATGATGTTGGTTGCGTTTTTTTTGTGTAGCAGAAGCAAGTAAAAGTATTGCTGTGTAATTTTATATGTCGTGCTCATCAAAACCTACATAAACCGGTAGAGTGCATGAGAAATATGAGAAATATTTTATTTCTAAAATATATGAGAAATATTTTGATTCTTCGTGAATGCAGAAAATTTAGGACATCCAGATAAGGGCATGAAGGACTTAAAATAACCCCAACCCAAATTCATGATCTTCCTTGTGATGGGAATACGCATAAATGCGGAGAATGCAATTGTTTTAGTCGTATCTCCCGTTCGTAGTCTTCTTGAAACAATATTTTTTATGATCGCCCTCCTCAAGAGAGAGAACAATAGCGGATCTGGAAAATGTGAAAGGGAGGGATGGGTTTTTTATATGGTTAAAATATTTTTATATCTCTTTTTTCCTCCAAAGAAAGTTGACTGCGGTGCAACCTACGGCGGGTCATTTCGTTCTCGTGGGACGGCAAGTGTTCAGAAGATTCTCCGGCGTATAATTAATCTGTATTTCGAATAAAATTAATGACAAAAATATGCCTTAAAGGAGCCACATGGGTGCTTACCTCATTGCATCCTCTCCCGCCAGGGGAAGGAGAAGAATTGCGCTAGGTAAAGAGGCTTTCACAAGGAGGAGGGAGATGATGACTGGGACTCTGAGTAAGGACGTTAAGAAAAGACTCGTCAAAACTTTGAAATGGAGTGATGTTATATACCGTGGGGAAACATGGTCATTGGAGAGGTGGGATGATAGGCATAATAGATTGGAGGCATTTAAATGTGGGCGTGGAGAAGGATGGAGAAGATGAAGTTGACGAAAAGAAAAAAACGAGGAAGTGCTGGGTGGAGAGGGGATTGTTGGGAGAAATCCTATGGAGGCAGGAAAAATGGATGAAGGGCGTATTGATCGACAGTGGGATGTTGAAGACTGTAATAGAGGGGAGAATGTTAGGCAAACGAGGAAAGGGCAAGAACAGGTTAGGGATGTTGGACGACATGGAGGCACAGAGATGAACAGGGATTTGTTGAAGATTAGGATGCTGGGTAGTGTTTTGCCAGGAGAAACAAAATATTTATTTGGTGGTTGTGTCCATCCAAAACCTACCTTAACCGGTAGATCACCTAATGAGGTGTGCACTGTCATCTTATGTCAATGCCAACAATACGATCATCTGCGTTCGTGCGCGCACTTAACAACCGACGCCCTGAATTCATTACTTCACGCACACGTTGCACGTTGTCGTCGGTTCTTGACTTTGACGGCCGTCAAGCGCGGGGCTCGTCCTCCATACTCTCTCGGCCATCTTTGAAGAGCTTGTTCCACAAAATGCAGTTTGTGACATGCTTTCATCCTTGAACACTTGGCGAATAATACTAAACGTCTCCGTAACCGATTTCCTCAGTCAAACACAAAATTTCACGACGTACCGCTGCATTTCGCGCTCGCACCGAGTCACTCGACAGGCGTCTACTAAAAACACGATCTAGCCTGAATGAACGCTCGCAGGCGATTGGCGCGTGCTGAAGTTCAGAACCCCCACTACTTAGTTTTTGCGATGTGAGCGACGTACGATCACGTAACAATTTTTCCTCCCGATAATTTTTATGCAAACTTGTAGTATTACCCGGCAGCAAATTTTTGTGACGCCAGTCACTAGTGTGCTTAGGCACGGAGGAAGAATAGGAACATGATCCTATTTTCTATTAGCCTTGGGGTCGACTGGACATGTGGTCGTATTTTCACATACAAACAATTTGGGGTTTGTCTCCACGTATTCACACTAAAATAGAAATGTGCACGAAATACGAAAATGTCGAGCATGAAACTGTTTTTTAAGTGATTTTATCGAAAATATAATACGCGAAAGAAACCTTGTTCATCTTTACGACGCTTCAAGATTCCGAAAATTATTCCTGGAATATTCATTATTCAATTACCACAACGAGTCATAAAAATAACCAGTATTTGAAAACGCTTTCAATTGTCTTGCAATTGCACGGACAGAAATTATCACGAGACACTACGGTCTTTGAGGTAGCCAACCATCACTGCAGCTCTAGTGATGTTTAATGTGTCAACTTTTCAGAGCTAATCTATCAATGGCGTTTCAACGCCGAATTATCTTGATAGAGGCATGAAATTGGTTCCAACGAACTGCTAATAAGAATTAAGTGAGTTCGCATATCAGGGCCATACACTCACTCCTGAATATGCTGTGCCACTTCACCTCGACGCAACCGAACTAGCTTGACGGAATCGTGTTGGTTTTTTTGTGAAAAAAAAGAAACTGCATTGAGTGATGGAGCCTTGTAAAAATATCATTTGGTAAATTAAGTGGTTGCCGTGAACGATAGAAAGTGCTTCCTTAAATGGAATGTGCTCGGGAGAAGAGGATCTTGTTTGGTTTGCCTTGGCATTCGGGCGGGCTTCTCCTTCTCGGGGGAGATTTTTTGCGGTGATAAAGCGAGCGAGCCAGTTTGCTTCGGCAACCTTTAAGGTAGTGTGAACCCTCTGAAATAAAACGCCCTTAACGGAGAGAGAGAGCCCTTTAGGGAGTCAGTAAGTAAGGGAGCAAGCAATTGTTATAAAAAGATATATCTTCTTCTTGCTCTTTTAAGACAGCGATGATAATTGCAATCAACCTCCCTTACTACTGCAGGTACGTGCACTTAAAAAGTAGTCTGCGCAAAAGGGGATTCCTATTGTCTTTCGGATTATTGCGTCATAACCCGTGCGTGAGTGGAGTTAACATCCTCATTACCTCGAGAGATTTAAGTTAAAGTTCTTAAAGATAACGAATAAAAAAAAGACAAAAGGGAAATGGGACCGTGTAAAGAAATAAAACGGGACTTGGTCAAAGATAAAATATAATTTACGCTGCGGAGACTTAAGGGTTGAGATAAGTGGAGATGATGAAGGGGGGGGGAATGGGGAGATGATGAAGGGGAGGGGAGGAATGGGTGGGTGGGTTGGGGGGGGGGGGGTGAATGATGAATGTGGGAGATAAATAGATGGGAGCGTGTGGGGATGGAAAGTGAGAGGGGAACGACGGACGGAAGAGAGAGACGGAAAAAACCGAGGCACGATTCCATTCCGTCCAAATGGAGAAGGGATACGGCGTTTTACGCCTTATCCGAATAGGTAGCGCACTCAGGAATTTAGAAGCCCGTGGGCATAGTGGCGTTCCGAGAAACGGTTCGTGGAGCCCCCCAAAACCTTCGATTATACTCCGCATGACACCTGCGATGCACGGTAAGGTTCTGGACTTGGACTGACTCACGAGGAAAAGATAATAATGCACAATCTCTGAAGACTTTTACGTAAAAGTAATGTGAAACTCCCGCTAACGCTACAATATCCTTCCTCCTCTTCGAGGTCTTTCTCTATTCCTCTTACTCAATAATAATTATCTTTGTATTCTTCCAATCCTTACTTCCCTTTCATCATCCCTCCCTCTTCATTATTATTAGACCATTCCAAAACATTCTTTCCTACAAGCATTCCTCTGCTTTGCGATAAATTCATTGAAATCTTATAATCGGTTAGGGAATGCGTAGTCAAATTAAAAGAAAAGACGCGAGAGAGTATTAGTGACATGACAGGATATTCCTGAGCGTCCATCATAAAATGGCCACCTGCTCATGTGGCATGAACAGTCAAACCTTGTACTTTGCTTGCTGTAAAGGGTGTTTTACTTACTATAAAGGGTTTGGGACGTTCGGTCTCTTAGTTAATGGGTCTGTTGAGCGATATTTGCTGATATTCCTCGGCTTTTTCCCATATTTGTACCATAAAATAGCGAGAGGGCAAATAGTGTGGCCTCACACTCCTCCATTACCCGACTGTGGCACAGTTTGGCATTCATTCCAAAAGTTTTCGGTGAATGGCTAAATTAAATCCGTTCTACTCGGTCGATAGGATTAGGGACACCTCGAAAAATATATCATATTTAATTTTTGGCGATTCTACAACCAAATGGGCATTCCTGCAACTCCTCTAGCTTATAATAGTCACCTTATACTCAGATTTACGACCACTGTGAAATTAAATGAATATATGGAGCACAAAATTTCGAAACTTCTCAAGGTTGCCGTGAGCGTGTGGTCACGAATCGGAGTAGTAGTTTTGAGGGGAGGCGACCGACAGCTGAGGTCATTAGGGATGGACGGGAAAGGATGAAGGGTGGAGAGAAACCCGGCGTCACCACTAGATCACTGCTCTAATAACGAAAGGCGCCAAGGGGTCCGCAGCTTAACGTTCCATCCACGGACGGCGTACTCACTCAAAGTGCCCTCCACAGAGCACCTCAAGTAGGGATCGAGATACCTCTGAAAGATATTCAACACCGCCGGCATTTGAACCCGGGCCTTCTGGGTGGGAAGCCAGTACGGAAGCCCCCGCACCATCTTGATCCCCACGAATCAAATCTCGAAGGTCAAAAAAAAAAAACAAATGAAGAGGGCAAAGCGATGTTTCATTCCGATGGCTCCCTTGGAAGGGAGAACGAGGAGCTAGCGATTATGAAGCAGTCGATTCTTGAAAATCCATTCCACCAACAGTACGGTATTCCATAATGAGAGTGCTCTCCGATGCTATCGCGAAACGGCGAATGGAGATCGGAGGGAGGGTGGGTGGAAATGAAGAGAGAGGGGGATTGGAGGATCGAGGGGCGGCCTTCCCCTACAAACCAGATCACCGGGGCCTGGAAGGGCGGAGCTGGTTGGGTAGGCATGCATCGATGTGCCAAAACAGAAAAGCTCAAATAAACCCTTATTTCAGTTCGGTTGATTTTTAATTATTATCTAAAACGCCTATAGTTCAACCGGAACTTCTCTTCGAAAACAATTCATAGTCTACCAGTCATTCTCTTACGTAATATTCAGAGAATAAAAGACTTTAAGGTAAAATAAAAGAAATATTCACGTACGAACTTCAATTCAAACATAATCTATGTATAAAAAAGAAAGTCGTAAATCATGTTAGTGACACCGTTTATAAATTGAGAACGGCTGCATCGATTCTCATGATGTTTGGTTTTTTCGATACGAATCAGCCCAGAATAGCAGAATAACCAATAAAATATCGTAAAAGTATCGTATCGTAAAATATCGTATCATATCGTCGATTTTAACGGTATATCATTTTTTGGATTCATCTCAGCCCAAGGTCGCAGAAAAACCATTAAAATATCGTAAAAGTATCGTATCGTAATATCGTATCTTAAAATATAGTATCGTATCGTCCATTTCAATGAAATTTGATTTTTGAATTCATATCCCAGAATAGCAGAATGACAATTTAAGTATCGTTAAAGTATCGTAACGTAATATCGTATCGTAAAATATCGTATCGTATCGTAAAATATCGTATCATATCGTAATATCGTATCGTAAAATATCGTATCATATCGTAATATCGTATCGTAAAATATCCTGTCATATCGTTAAAGTATCGTATCGTAAAATATCTAATGGTATCGCTTCATTGAAAAAATTTCCACATCGGAAACAAGATGACGCGGTTCCTGGTGATCCGGATGTGCGTTCTACTGATGCTCTCCTTTTGCACCATTCGTCTCGGAATGGAAATGAAATTTGTTGCGATGGTTTGTGGGAAAACAAAATTCCACGACAGCGGCTGACCACAACCTCTCAACCAGAATAACATTCTATAATAGTTAGCGGGAATATTACTTCCTCGCCAGTGACCAACTACAGACACTAACACCCTAACCCAAAGTGGAATCCTACACAGGGTTACAGGGAGTCAGTCCGTTAAGGATACCTGGGTTTATTAACACATTAAAAGTATCGTATCGTAAGATAATGTGTCGTATCGTTTCATCGAAGAAATTTCTGCATCGAAAGCAGGGCGATGCGGTTTTACATTAAAATATCGTAAAAGTATCGTATCTTAAAATATCGTATCGCATCGCTTCATGGAAGAAATTTTAGCGTCGGAAGAAAGGCCGCTTCCCGTCATTTGGGACACGACAATGGCCGAAGCAATTATTTCTGCATCTCCAAGTCAGAGACGCATATTATTTGCTATCATCCTTTCGACATGCTTCCCATCCAACCCACGTGACCTCTCATAAGACATTTTACATCGAATTCGTGAAAGTTCAAGAAATCTTGGTATGGAGGAAAATAAGGAAATGCATAACCAGGCTTTGCTGTTGTTTGAAGACATGTGTTACCTCTTGAGCGGCAGTTTATTAGTGAAGTTAGAATGCTGTACTGATTTCAATGATGTTAGGTTTTTTCGTCTGGATTCGTCTCAGCCCAAAATAGCAGAATAACAATTAAAATGTCGTAAAAGTATCGCATCAATGATTTGTTTTGTATTAGCAATTTAATGACTGAGCTTCGTAACAATATAAAAAACATTAAGAAGAATTGTTGAGAATTCAACTCGAGTAAATCCGAGCTAAGCCCAGCTCGAGTTGACACGTCACTACAGTGTTTGTAAACAAATCACAGGCAGCAAGCAAACATTTAGGTTACCGGTCAATTTGTTTGCTTCATATTATTATGCCGCTACGTAGAAGGTCTAACCTTTCCCAAAAAACCCGTAATGCAATTAGGCTTCTGGACATAATCAGCTCAAACGAATGCACCCCTGCTGAACCCCACAACAGAAGGAAGTATATGGTACATTACATGAATTCATTTGATGATGGAAATGGTGGCTTATTTTTCCTGGATGCCCCTGGTGGTACTGGGAAGACATTCCTCATATTATTGCTTTTGAACACTGTTCTTGCGAGATCGGACATAATGGCAACAGTTTCTTCTTCTGGCATAGCGGCCGCAGTGTGGGAAGGATGCCGTACGGCTCATTCAGCGCTAAAGCTACCGTTCCACCTACAAAATTCTGAAAAAGTGACGTGTAACATTTCCAAAATGGCCAAAATTTTAGTAGCCTCTCAAACCATCATATGAGACGAATGTACGGTGGTGCCAAACGCAAGCACTTGACCGGACATTGAAAGATCTGCGCAATGGCTCGAGACGTTTTGGTGGCGCAATGGTTTCACTGCCTGGCGATTTCCGCCAAGCACTGCCATTCATTCCAAGATCTACTGCTACCGATGAAACAAACGCTTCCCTCAAATCATCAAATCTGTGGCGCTATGTGAAGAAACTTCAACTGACAACAAATATGAGAATTGCATTGCTGAACGATCCGTCTGCTGGAGATTTCTCCTAGCAATTGTTGACTATTAGTAATGGCCATGTTCCTGTCAACAAATTGAGTGGATTGATTTCATTTCCTCGGAATATTTGCAATTTCGTTTCATCGAAAGATGAGATCAACAAAGTGTTCCCAAGCATAATTGATAACTACAAAAATACACAAATGGTTGAGTGAGCGAGCAATTTTGGCGGCTAAGAACAAATATATGGATGACTTAACTTTGTAACTCAGAATCAAATCGTTGGTACTCTGCAATCATTCAAATCTATTGACCGTGTAACAAACAAAGACGAATTCACCAACTATCCATATAAGTTTTTAAACTCCTTGGATATGCCTGGCTTCCCACCGCACAAGTTACTTAAAATTACTAAGTTTGGCTCGGTGGCCATGGTGCTCCGAAACCTAAAATACCAAAATTATGCAATGGAACGCGTTTGGTGATAAAATAAACTGATGATCAATGTGATTTACGCGACTATAGTCAAGGGAAAATTCAAAGATGAGGAAGTTCTCATTCCGAGGATTCCCATGATCCCAACCGATATGCCCTTTGAGTTTAGACGAATTCAAATTTCAATTTGTATTGCATTCGCGAAGACGATTAACAAATCACAAGGCCAATTGTCGCGGTGGTTGTTAATCCTAATGTTCAGTGGTGTGGAACACTGGCCTATGTAAAAGGCCGGGCAGAGTTTACAGGTTAGAAGATAAACAACATTCTTGGAAGTGTTGTTTATCACTGGATCAGGCGTTGAAGCGCCTGATCCAGTCACTGCGGCAAAGTCAGTGGTAATTTTGAGCATGTAGATACGATTCGTTTTCCAAGTTAATTCGACTAGGTCTTCGACTCGATGATTATCCATCAGGCACGGTTCTATTCCGGTGTTTACTTGTGCTTAACTTCCTCACAGTTGGCGGACATGTATTATACTAGATGACAATTGCGTCGAAAACGGAACGATCCAACACGTTGCTGCTTGCCTACTGCCGGTGGTGTTGCGAGGAATCTCCCGCCGAGAGCCGACGCCGACTCACTTCCGCCTCTTCGCCCGTGTGAACCCATACGCCGCCTCCTCCCCCCCCCTCACTCCCCATCTACCCCCCTAACACTACCCGGCCACTCTGCACCCCTCCCTGGGCATCACACCCGGAGGAGGAGGCGAGGAGACAGCCTACGGCGCAGGAGACGCTCTCCCTCCCTCGCCCCCTCTCCGCCCCGACTAACGGTACGGACCTCCTCAGTAAAGCGGAGAGCGAGAGAGAGAGGGAGGGAGGGCGGGCTCTTTCTCCTCCTTCCTCCCCGTCCCGAGGAAATTATATATTCTCTCTCACACACACGAGCTCTCAAGACTCCGATCTCCCCCCCCCCTCCCTCTTTCACTTCCATCGTCCATTTTTATTTTCTTCGGGGCCCTCTCACCCTTTCAGTCGGCATTTTCGTGCCTCGAGAGGAAAAACCCTTGGCAATCCGTTTGTCATTGCATCTCTCCTCTATGGAGGAGATAAATAATTACAAATGTTAATTCTATTTTATCGACTAATATGTATTGCAGGAGGTCTGGCCAAAAAAATGAATTTGCGCTTTAAGTTTTCCTTGTTTAAGGGTGTTGTATTGTGTGTATAATAAAATTTAATTAAAAGATGCTAAGGGAGGAAATCCTTTCGGTTTTAGAGGAAATGTACGTTGTTTTCTTGTGATTGCTGTTGGGAATTTTTTGTCGCGGGTATTAGAATGACATTAATATTCCATTAGGTATTTTTATTTGGGATTTTTTTTTAGTTCACGATTTTGAACACATTTGAGGGCAATCAATCCTTTACCAGCTATGGGTAAATTAATACGTAAAATATGATGTAAGGATTACAGTTCTGCCTTACCTCTCTTGATGGTATGCTGTGTAAAGTGATTGTGGTTCATTTTCATTTCTTCCTTTTTCGTATTCCAAAGAATTTTTCTACTGAGTGAAGCCCGTGATGCGTCATTCCTACACGATAGTCGTTAGAGACCACCCAAACCTACATTTAAAAAGGAGAGCACCATTGATAAATTCACCGGGAGTAACATTCGAAGGGCCTGGTTCTCAAAGTCGAAAGCATGTTTACGAGGGTACTAATAACAGTCATTCACATGATGTAAAAATCTCTATGCTACAACCTGATGAGTGTGGGAAAGGGTATATAATGCTTCTATCTAAGACATCAGACCCTATTGTAGACAACAAATCAACAGCAGTAACTCTTGGCTATCGATGTCACATTATGGCACTAGCAATGCTGTTGATTGAACAGAACAGATGAACAGGGACTATGTTCCCTGAATTTGCTTGGTATGGATGTGAAGGAGATAGGTCTGCTGATTACTCAATTCTTCCCTGACGCCGTTTTTGAATGCATGGTAGGTGATATGCTAGCCATTTTCTAGTAGTAGGGAACCTTGTGATTTGTTAAGGAGTTGTAAATATGATCTCTAGATACGGCGCCATTTCCCACGCTAGTTCCTTAAATATATGAGCTGGTATTTGATCGGGCCCAGGGTATTTGTTGGGTTTAATGTTTTTCAGCGAATATTATACAATTCTGACAGCACGGACGGTGGTATGTTTGTTGCGAGGTGGGATGTGAATTGCGAAATGTTTCATGGAATTGACAAGGGTAACGGTTAACGTAGCAGTTACCAAAGCTCCATAATTTTTATTTAATTCTAAACAGTCATTCGCTTTACGAAAAGTTAAAAAAAAGTTTTTCAAGTGATATTATAAGCATTTGCTTGAATATTTTATTTGTTTAAACAGTAAATCAGTTACGTATGAATGCATCTCACACTGCTTTTACGAATGGAATGAAATAAATTAATATCCCTCCGTGATAGCTTATTTTTTCTTAACCTTTCCCCCTTTCCTGCATGTTATTTTTCGTGATTTCCATGGATCTTTTGTTGCGTAGTGCTCTCCTCGTGTACCGTGAGGTGAAGGTAAAGATCATCTCCATTCGCTAATAATTAATGTTAATAGTTATCTGTGATAATTATTCGAATCCTTACGTTAAAACCATACAGAAGTATTTCCGTTAAAAATGTCAGCGAAACTTTTATTTTTCTATGAAATCCTCCATTGAATTCCCTGCAGACAACGATGAGATGCAGGATTATTAATGATGGACAAATAGAAGATAATGGAATGAACTATCTTTTTGCGCAGCATCTTTACATCTGACGGAAGTTCGATGGTACTATTGGAGGAGCGCGCAGTGGATGCATTAGCTAATTAAATCTCTTCCGTTATGAATATTGAATAAATACCAGTCTTGAAATCGCAAGTCATTGCGACGATCCCACCCCTTCACGCATACCATTCATGATTTTTCGCCCCGGGCATCCCGTGGGCGGTGGAGGAGGGGCGACATGCTCCCGTGGGGGGTGCGAAATGTCTCACGCCCGTCCTGCTACCCCTCCCCCGGACATTCCCGTCTTCCCCCCACCCACCCACCTCCCCTGACCACCTGTGCCTTCTACCACACAACACACAATCCCAGCCGTTTGAACAGCTCGTAGTTCCCTCGGAAACTGAGATTCCGTCTCTCACCACGGCACCCCCCCCCCTTCCTCTCTCCGTCCAGACGGGAGAGAGAGAGAGAGAGGGGGGAGCCATCTTCCTGGACGAGTGATCCGGTTTTCGCAGCCTCAGATGCCATCTTGCCCTCCCCTTGCCACCTCCTCGCATTCGTCCCCATTTCCCCCTCTGACCCTCTCTTCATTTCGCGCTTGCGCAATTCGATATTCAATTGTCCTCTCGGAATTGACAATCCGGGCGGCTGTTTGAGGGAGATTTCTGAACCACCTGACGGTCTTCAATTTTGAAGTCGCGCCGATTGTGAGAGCCTTGGATTCCATCGTTTCACGGGATTTTATTTACTTTCGTTCCGTCCAAGTCTTTGCTTTGCCTCCCGTGACTTTTGTGACGCATTCACGGAATCCAGAGTGGAGGAATAGTAAATAGACCGGAACCCATAGCCCATTCATTGGCCTATTGTCTCAAGCGATAGCAGCGTACGTAGGTAGTGGGTGATGTCCGCCACGCGCCCTTTCGACGACTTGCGTGGGATTGTGTAGATGTAGGTATATTACACAATATATAGGAATTGTTTTTATTAATTTAGTGGCAAAGAAATAAAAAGTGTACGCCGATACATAAACAACATACTTTCCAAAAAGAATACGTACCAAGTTTTTTCGAAGCGTTTGTTCGTTCCAGCTGTCTTTGGGAATGGCTCTAACATACTTTTAGGGTAGAGCATTCCAATATTAAGTGGTTCTAATGTAGACAGTCTCTAAAGATCGCTTACGGTGTAAGCAATGTGAATATAATACACTTTCATTTTTGAGATAACTAGTTGAATACAATTCCATATCAACTCGCGAAAAAGAAGTGTATTTAACTTAAGGATAAATAAATATTAATTTTACATCCATATATGGGTGTGGAGAAGGATGGAGAAGGTGAAAGAGGACAGAAAGGAAAATAAACGAGGTAATGCTGGGTGTGGTGTGAGGGGATTGTTGGGAGAAATCATGAGGAGGCAGGAAAAATGGTTGAAGGGCGTTTTGATCGGCAGTGGGATGCTGAAGAAGACTGTAAAAGAGGGGAGAATGTTAGTATAAGGAGGAAAGGGCAGGAATAGGGGATAGGGATATTGGACGGGGGGGAGGAAGGAAGGAAGTATGCAAAGATGAAGAGGGGCTTGTTGTAGAGTAGAATGTTGGGTTGTGTTTTATTCGGAGAAACAAAATATTTATTTGGTAGGTTTGTCCATCCGAAGCCTACCTTAACTAATAGAATACTGATGGTAATAATAATCACTCGAAACTTTTGAAAACGTATTTCTGGTTTGCATAGTGCCATCAATGCCAGCTCTTTAAATATATTTACTTAATTCGCATTCCCGGGAGGCATGACACATGATTATAGTTTATTTTTTGTGTGGCTGTACGTTTCATGAGATGTTAATGGAGACGACCACGGAGAGTTAGTTGGAATAGGGGTCTAACGTGGCATAGGTAGTGCTATTCAGGCGTTTGAGGATGCTTGGAGAGAAACCCGGCGTCGAAATTAAGATACTCTTAAGGAAAAATGTCCAGGGGTCAAGCGGTTTAACGTCCTATCCATCGGACGGAGCAATGCTCTGCAATGAAAGTTATTAAATGATGCGACCGGTTTCGTCTCTCTCTCTCTCTCTGAATTACGACTGATGTTAACACTCGAGTTCCATAAGGAAGGGACCGAGATGGTGCGGGGGCTAACGTACTGGCTTCCCACCCTGAGGGCGCGGGTTCAAATCCCGGCGGTGTTGGATATTTTTCAGAGGTACCTCGATCCCTACTTGAGGTGCCTTGTGGAGAGCACTTTGAGTGAGTACGCCGTCCGTCGGATGGGACGTTAAACTGCGGACCCCTTGGCGCCTTTCGTAAATAGTAGGCTAATGCCGACGCCGGGTTTCCCTCCACCCTTTATCCTTTCCTGTCCATCCCCTATGGCGCAAATGAACTCAGCTGTCGGTCGCCTCCACTAAAAACTACTACTCCAAAAGAAAACGTATTTTATCATCCATGAATTGCGTTCCACGATACGCTGGGATATTTATGTCAAATTCACGTGGGATTAAGCAATACTTATTTACGAGTATCATCCAAGGGAAATGAGAACCGGAGAAAGAAGAGAGGGGAGAGAATGAGAGGAGGAAGGGAGAACTTGGATTTATTTTCGAGATTCTTCGGCCAGTTGTCGCGGTGGAAATGCTTCTTCCTCCACGTTACTTCTTCGTGCGATCGAGACAGCGAATCGGCTGTAGTACGACCGTATCTTACCTCGTATCTCAGCGTCGGACGACTTCATAATTTCCTTCGCCGAAAGTAAAAATCGGCGGTCTCGCAGAGAGCGAAATTAGTGGCTTCCTGCTCTCCGGACTCCTTTTCGTGTAATGACTATGACGGCGTCTTCATTAAATTCGATTCGGGATTTCACATAAATCGCGAAGTCACGGTTTTGCACTTAATGTCTTCTCTTCCTTCCTTACCCCTCCCACCCCTCTCTCCGAGGATGATTATAGGAAAGCCGAGGGGATCGAGATGGTGCGGGGGCTAACGTACTGGCTTCCCACCCTGAGGGCACGGGTTCAAATCCCGGCGGTGTTGAATATTTTTCAGAGGTATCTCGATCCCTACTTGAGGTGCTTTGTGGAGGGCACTTTGAGTGAGTACGCCGTCCGTCGGATGGGACGTTAAGCCGCGGACCCCTTGGCGCCTTTCGTAAAGAGTAGGCTAATGCCGACGCCGGGTTTCTCTCCACCCTTCATCCTTTCCTGTCCTTCCCCTATGGCGCAAATGACCTTAGCTGTCGGTCGCCTCCCCTCAAAACTACTACTACTAGGAAAGCCGATGGCTTAATTATTTCCCCGCGCCTAATAATCGTTTACGCTGCATTACTTCCGCATGGAAGAACGCGGTTGATTATCCTTTCTCCGATGGCGAGGGGATGGCCGCGATCTGTATGAAACCTCTCTCTCTCTCTCTCTCTCTACGAAGGCAAGAAGGGAAGATGGAATATGCCGTTCCTTAAACACACCATCTTGTTTATTTGGATTTCTGTGTTTGTTGACATAGTTTCCATGGATACGTAATTGGTAACAGTTATAACGAAGTAAAAGAAACAGGTTTGATATTTTTGTTGATGGAGGGTCAGCTCTAATTCCATAAATGCAACAAAGGATCGCGTTCATGGGAAATTTTATTAAGTTTAATTTCACATCCCTCGGTAATTTAAATGCGTGCAAAATGCCATTTCTGGATCTCACCATCTTGTTTGTCGTATCCCTCCGCGGTAAACCTTTTGCGTCTCAAGTAAATGGAGTCGAGGGCGTGCGTCGTGAAATTTGATTGAATACCTCTTTCACTCATCTGTTCAAAAAATTAGCCGAGTATTCTTCATCTATTGCCAGCAGCGGTTTCATTGCCCTCATGTCGAATACTCCAAATGAAATATCTGGCTTTCAAAGGAGGGAGCTAGAAATTCGACCGTCGGCTTCCTCTTTTCCTGGTCCACAAATGCGGGGAAATAAAATCAAGCATGCGTTACGGTTATTTGAAAATGGGTTTTTAAGTATTACTCCTTGGGAGCTCAGCTTAGGATGATAAAATCCCCGTCAGTGCTCAGAAATCATAGTATGAGCGAAATTCATAACTCTCGTTGCTATACTCAATGATACATCTAAGGCAGTGCTCACGATATTTCAATTTTTCAATCGTTTTTTTGGGGGGCTGCTAACATACACAACCAGCCAGTTCTTGTTTACGTGCACACCGACAACTTTTTCCTCAATTCGTATGCAATCATGAAGAGTGTGGTGGATGAACGTTAAAACTCGACTGATTTCTCCTGCTAGTTGGGTAGTTTGATATTAGTGTCAATGGAGTACAAGGAATGTTCAACGAGAGCATTGCTCACTGCGCGAGGTAATTGGTTCCTTGGAGATATCCCATGAGTCATCCGCTTTCCCAGATGGGACTCGGTGGAGCGATTTAAATTTTTTCACTTAACAAGGAGATTTTTCGTTTCAATTTTCCGTCGGGATAATTGACGGTGGGTACGTGGGAGATCCGGATGGTTGTGCTGTGGGATCTTGCTGTCCACATGATTCGGGGAAGAGCGCCTTACTCCCAGCCAAGGCCCCGAGACGGTGGCGGGAGGGAGTTGACAGTGCTAGAAAGGTTAATTTGTTTTTATTATTACATGGTACCCTACAAGCCACCGCTAGGGTGCGTGGCAGCGGGTGATTGCACACCAGACTAATTCTGATCTGACTACCCCTTTATCTGAACTTTACCCCTACCGCGGTCGTACGATGTTATTCTGATCCCTCATCGTTCGTGGAAAAAATGACATCTTAAATCTAACTGTTCTACACTTGCTCTCTATTTTTATCGAAATTATCTCTCCTACCGTAGTACGATGAGGGCAATAATATGTTTTCAACATCACTGCTAAATAGACATCCTTCCAAATTATGCAAGAGATTTAATCTGTGATTTAACCTTCGCTCCGTGATTGATTCCCAGCCTACCTCCTCTAATGACGCTGATTCACTACTAAGTTAACCACGGCAAAGTTTCACAAATGTAATGCTCCTCTTGGCTGCAAGCGATCCAATTTGGCAATCTATCCAACAATATGGGATCGGAATGACGTTATCCGACCGCGATAGGGGGGAGGACAGTATTGTAGTTTTGCACAGAAAAAAATTGGAATTTCAACGTGCCTAAACAACTCTGCGTGGTTTTCAAAAGTTTCGGTAGCTTTCAAATGAATAGTCGAAGGATTTGGGTTCAATCATTACGAAGGAGCTTTCCAAATTATTAATCTCTCTCTCCGAAGCTTTTAAGCGCGAACGTCTTGAACGAAGAATATCAAATCATTAATAATCCTCAATATTTTCTACAGATTTAACAATTTTTCCCGGGTAAAATTTACGATTCATTCCTTCGCTTTTAATGCTTATTACAATTAGAATGGCAGATGTTATTGGAAACTTTTGAATTAATGTCCAAAAAACATCGTCGACAAGAAATCATCTGAGAATATAGGTAACACCTGTGTAACTCCAAAACATTTATCAGCGGTTAGTGTTGGATGAGTTCTATTTTTTCCTTGAAACGAATCAGGTATTCGGAAGCATTGATACAGGGATGAATGCTCGGAAGAAGTTCTGTCTTCTGTGTCCGTCTATTTAACCTCTTCCCACCCCCTTCATCAGGCCGAATCAGCCCTAGGGGTTGGCTTTACCGGCTTAGTTTCTTCTATTGGCGACTTTGAATATCGAAGTACTCCGAGTTACACCTCGTAAAGCTCGGGAGAATAAGTATGCGCATGCGCTGATGGTGTTTCGGAAGCTGAATGAAATCGTTAACTCTTGGTAATAATCGTGAGAATCGTCATCGGAGGCGAATTCCTGTGACTCGAGGCAATAAAATAAAAAGACGACCCTCCATTTGGGCAAACAATCCCTCCCCCATCCCTTCCTTCACCCACCCCTGGGGAAAAAAACACCCCCCTGATCGACCATCCTCTTCCTGCCCGGGACCCACTCCCCTCGCTATCGCTTTCGGAGAGCGCCTGGCCCCTCCCCCTGCCCCTTTCGCCAAACTCCCACCCCTCCCGAACTCCCCACGCAGTCATTGACCGCTGGACGTCTTCCGCACCGCCTCCCCCTTCGTATCAACCCCCTTAACCTCCAATCCCTACCCTACCGCCCCCACCGTCTTGGGGACGAATCGCATATCACGCGTCACAAGAGTCTGAGGAGTTCCCGGCGTTAGTTTAGGGGCAGTCCCCCCCCCCCGCCCCCCAACCCCCGTGATCTCTGAAGAGGAGGCAATTGGTACAGGAAGGGTTGCCGCATCCCTCGGATTCCTTTGGAATTTGCGAGTAGGTACGATATATGAATGGTCACGTCTCCTTGCTACAGACCTTGCTCTACGGGACACCCTGTATTCCTTCTGGAAGAAACTCCAAAGCGGGTTAATTGTTTGAGACAAACCTTTTTGAAATATTTGTATCATTGATTTTCTCATACGCGAATAATGTAAACTGAGGAAATTTTGTTCTACGTAACATTTTCTACTTCTACAGTTATCATTTGCGAATATTCATTATCCTATTTATGGCCAATTCCAAGAAGCTGCGGGGGATGCCGCGACAGTAACTTTCAACGGAGTCATCTGCTCAAAGTGCTTTACAATACAACATTAAGCAGATAGCTCCGCAACAAAGTTAATGTCGCGGCATCCCCCGCAGTGTCCTGGAATTTGTCAACAGTAAAACACCCTTAGTGTTTAGAAGTTAGCTTTAACCTCGTTTGCAGACTGCGGCGCACCTCGCACGACTACGAATGCCTGTGACGTTGTATGCACGGTATTTCATTACAACATTAAAAACCTCCAAAATCTCGGAGTGTAAGAGGATACCTCGATAGCTTAACTGCCTGAAAAAGCACTCTGCCTGATATCGAGGGATCCGGGTTCCAATCTTGGTAAATACGAATGATTTTTACACACTGAAATATTTGCATTGTATCTTATTTATACTGAAAAAAAATAATATTCCGATCGGGAAACCGACTCGGATTCAAGAAGAGAAAATGGGGGGACCGAGATGGTGCGGGGGCTAACGTACTGGCTTCCCGCCCTGAGGGCGTGGGTTCAAAACCCGGCGGTGTTGAATAATTTTCAGATGTATCTCGATCCCTACTTGAGGTGCTTTGTGGAGGGCACTTTGAGTGAGTACGCCGTCCGTCGGATGGGACGTTAAACTGCGGACCCCTTGGCGCCTTTCGTAAAGAGTAGGCTAATGCCGACGCCGGGTTTCTCTCCACCCTTCATCCTTTCCTGTCCATCCCCTATGGCGCTGCTGTCGGTCGCCTGCCCTAAAAACTACTACTACTACTACGAAGAGAAAATGTAATGAGGGCATTCAAAATAATGAAACACGCGTGCCAAGACATATTCCACGTGGCAATCAATTATGTGCTTGGAAGAAATCATGCAAAATCATGAAGTGGGAAAGGTTGTTCGGATTGTTTTCGAAATAAATTGAATGAAATCCTGCGAAGTGAGATAATTATGAGTTCTAAAAGAAGGGTGTCGTCACAATTCGAATTAAAGGCGTAAAAAGTCATATCGATAGAAATGAATGAGTCAAGGCCAGATTGAGTAAGATCACCTCTCAATCTTTAGCAGTGGTTAGTAAAAGATGCAGATGGTATGAAGAGAATTGGAATTCATGTGGATGCGGAGGAAAGAAATTGAAAGGTATCGATTCGTCCTCGTTTTTATGGCAGAGAATCGAGAAGACCAGCAAGTTTCCTCGGACCCCATGTATCGAATACTTCTGAGGAGATGAGAGGTGAACATCGATATGGAGAGAAGAAAATTAGAATCGTAGAATATGGGAGAGGGGGGTGGAATGCAGAAATTGCCCGAGGGGAGTGATTGGAACAAGTGAAGCCATTCGCATACATTCACGTGAGCGTGACGTGAAGTGGATTGCATCCTTTTCGATAAGGGCCAAGCGCAAGAATTAACTCAACTTAAAGAGGGCATACATTGTGCAGATGGCACTGCTGTGCAAACGATCTGAACAGGTACGAATGGGGAGGTCGAAAATATTCGCGATGGGTTGCTGGATGGTCTACGGATCTGTGTCTACGCATGTTAGTATAATCCCGGCAAGTCGCTGCCATGGCGTATGGCGGGGGGTGCTAGGACACCACTCGTAAAACAGAATAAAACCGCATACAAAACAAAAGCATGACGATTCACATCCACACGGTTCGTATATACCCGTGCAAAAACCGTTTTAACTTACACGCAAGTAAAAATAATCAACTAATGTACAGATGCACATGGACTTTCGAATATACCTCATGTCTACTCAGCGTTTAACCTTGTCTTCACTCGCAAATCGAATGTCTTTGCTATTTCTACAATAACTTTGATTTCTTGATTTCTTACGATTGTGATTCCCAATTCTACGGGGAAAGAACGAATATTGGTATCCGTCTGTACTGGAATCTATCTCCCCAATCTCATATCTTTACGGTATGATCTGAGTAAATAGTGTGGGGTCATAATGATTCCTTAAGTATCATTTTTAAACTCATTTGTTCTTTAAACCTTTCTAAAAGTCTTTAAGTCTCGCTTGTTCCCTTCGCATCTCAAGTGGCTCCCAGCCTAATTCCCCTAAAAGGCCCCTCACACTCGTTTTCTTATCGTAACAATTTTTGACGAATCTGGCAGATATTCTCCGGACTTTATCTAATTCATTCAGCCAGATGTTCTCCCAAGGATCCAAAATACTTGTGGCATATTCCAAATGAGGTATAACTTGAGCAAATTACGAGTAACACTTCATTTCAAATTTCTCATCACATTTCCCCGCCACTCGTTGAATGAAGCCGAGTTTCTCTTAAGGCGTATCCGCATATTCTCCTTATGTGTGCTCTCCATGAAAGATGAGAGAGAGAGAGAGGATGAGAGACATGTGACCAGAATATAGAAATGATACCATGTCCGCTGTCGATTTGGTTCCCATTATTAAAGATAATAGTAGAATACAGCCACCAAGTACATTTTCACACAGTGCGTATTTTGAAAGCATGGTTTCAGCTGCTTGTGCCTTTCTCAAGACCTTGAGAATGACACTAGTTGCGGAAACCATGGAAATGTGGTGTTACTCATAAAATGCATCATGAAATATTTACCTAATAGTTTGATTCTATCATCATGAAGAATCTAGAACGGTGCCTTCGAACCGTGGCGATGTGTGCGCTCGCTGAAAAGACAAATGACACGTGAAACGCGGAAGTACACGAGATGACCAAGCCATGCGAAGAAATAGCCGGAAAGGAGGACTCAGATGGCATTTGAACGCCATGAGATAGATAATTAATTTGCTTGAAGCTCGATATAAATGACGTGGATTTCAAGTGAATGACCCAGAGGAACAAACAAGCAGACCAAAGATGTAGGCATGAGAAATTACAGAGCTAACAGGTGCTTAGAATTGCAAGGAGAAAGGTGGAGGATCAACTGTGGGTATCCAATCTTCCAATCGAAGTCTTTAAGTGTTCCTTACATTTCGTAAATTTCCGTTCTTTAGCTCGGTGCATTAAAAAATAAATATATTTTACAGTTGTTTGCTTTATTTATTGCCAGGATACACCCCTGGAATAAATGAATTGTCATAATAAATCATTCTGACCTTCCTGAGAGAAATGAACGGGGATCTTGTAGTCAGAAAAACCGGTAAACATTGTTAGTACGAGGGTAATTTGAAAAGTTCTCGGAATGGAAATAAACGACTTACCTCAGTGAGCCTTATTTATTTTAAAATTTGGTCTCCCTGCACTTGGTCCAGCGATGATATTATGTCTTGATTCCATCTAGTAAATTAGATTCCTCCAGGTGTACAAAATACCCGTATACTTCGGCTGTTAGTTCTTTGCTTGTAGAGAATCTCCGTCCACCGAAGGAACCTTTGAGCTTGGGGAAGAGTGGAAACCTGATGGAGTCATATGAGGCAAATAAGGCGAGCATGGCAATAATCCTTATCTTAGTTTACGTATTTATGCCATGGCAACGACACTTGAGTGTGGGCGTGTATTGTCTTGATGAAAGACCACTTTCGTCCTCGCCAAACCTGGCCTTCATTCGTGTAAATAAATGAAAGGACTAACTTTGTAGTTCCACACGAAAACGATTTATTCACACGACCCGGGTTTCAAAGTAAAACTTCATCATGATTTATTCACACGACCCGGGTTTCGAAGTAAAACTTCATCATCATGATGAAGTTTTACTTCGAAACCCGGGTCGTGTGAATAAATCGTTTTCGTGTGGAACTACAAAGTTAGTCCTTTCATTTATTTATCATGAATCGGTTCCATAAAGTTACGCCAGAAACCATTAATTAAATTTCATTCGTGTAGCTTTTGCTGTAGTTGGTCCAGAAGATTAGTGTAGTTCTGTCCTGTAATTGTTTGACCAGTGGTAAGATAATATATCAGCATAATCCCTTTCACATCATCCAGATCATATATCTGATAAATCATCGCATAGATTATCCGGAGCTCGTATCCAGATCATAAATTAACTTGCAAAATTTACGTAAGACTTATTACTCAAGCTGAATTTTGCCGAATAATCTTTCCAGAACACGCACTACCTCAGGAATTTTACGGATTTTGGCACTTTTTATTAGTTTCCGGGGTTATGAGATGGATTAGGACAAGTTTCCCCACAATCTCTCAATGGAGAATGACAATATTAACAGTTTTTAAAAGGATCGGGAAACTCAAGTTTACTAATAAATGTGAAATGGAGTTATTAAAATTCTACACTAAAACTGGAATAATCAAAGACAGTTACAAAGACCGAAGACTTCCTGAAGAATTTCAAAGGAATGTGATGATCGTGATACCAAAGGATACGATGATAGAGAAATGTTAGTCTTGCGTCACTTGCATCAAAAATACTTACGCGAATAACAAGTCGAAGGATGGAAAGGAAAATTGAAGATAACCCATCGGAAAACCAATTTGGCTTTAGGAAGAACAGAGGAACCAGGAAAGCCATACTTTGTCGGAGAATCATGATAGAGGAAACAAGATATGTGAACAAGGAACTGTATGTGACATTCGTGGAACTGGAGAAAGCCTTCGGCAATGTGGGATGGAACCAGATGTTTGGATTGCTGGAAAAACACGGAATAGATTACAACGACAGAAGAATAATCTATCAGCTATACAAGAAGCAAGTAGCCACATTGAGAATGAGAGATGGAAGCCATATAGAGGCTAAAATTAACGAAGGAGTTAGGCAAGGATGCAACCTCTCACCTGCATTGTTCAACATGAACCTGGAGGAGGCAATAAGAGAAGTAGTCACAGTGGTATGGAAATAAGCTGAACAATTGTGTTCGGCAAAGAGGCTTTCACAAGGAGGAGGGAGTTGATGACAGGGACGTGAGTAAGGATGTTAAGGAAAGACTCGTTAACACTTTGATATGGAGCATTGTCCATTTATCACCTGTGCTTTTTAACAGTTAAATGAAGCCTAATGGATAAGACGTATTCTAATGGAATTAGCGTGGAAAAAGAACATAAACCCGTAAGAGTGGACCGGGAACGAGAGCGGAAGGCGCACGTGGGCCTTAGGAGGTCCTCGTTCCCCTCCGGTGTATTGAGTCCCGTCCTGTACTCCTGGAAGCACACGCCACTCCCACCTGCCTCCACTCCTGAGGACTTTCCTCGATTTATAAAATCAATCAAACTCTAGGGGCGAAATTCATAAGCTGAGTGAAGTCACGGCGTTTTTTCCGATGAAATGAAAAACCTTCCTCCCCACCGCAATCAACCCCCCCTCCCACAAACCCTCCCGTGCCATGGCGACCCACCCCTTATATCACAAAATTACGTCACGCTCATCCCTCCCACTCTTTAATAATTTTCCGGAAAATTCTTTCCCGGGCGTGACGGTTGGCGGGGATTCGCTGAGCCCGCGCCGACCTCTGGCTAGGGCCCACTGATCAGGGAGGGAGGGGAGAAAAAAAGACGAATATGAAGAGTTTTCTCGTCATCATCCTCCCTCCTACCACGCACGGTTGGGGTAATGTTGCCTGTTCCGTCGCTTGCTTGGCCGTCCTATTGTCCATCCACCTCTTTCTTGCTTCCTACTCCGTGGCAAATTGTGCAATCCGTCATTCGCCCATTCTTCCGCAATGGGTGTACCATTTCTGTCTGTATTCGCCTTGATGTTTGGCTCGTTCCGTCTCTGCCTTCCTTTCCCATATGTGCGCTAAACATTCTATGAGATATCGATAACAGTTACTGCGTAAAAATTAAGTTAGTAATTTTCTCTCTTAATTCTCTTTCCCGGGTTTCGTGTCCCCTTATCGGGGTTTTTGACGTTTTTGAAAATTTCAGCCTGGTTATTTTTCGTGGAAGAACGAGAAACACAAAGGGGCGGGATGATTTTGGAGGAATATGCGGCACAATAAAAAAAAGTATTAAGAAGGAAAAATCTCGAGGAGCTAAATTCTTATGAGAGCAAATGTGGAATGAATCATAGGCAGCAATCTTTTTCGCCTCATCGCCGACATGTATCTTATGCCTGTAGCAAGTTGGCATCTTGGGTTCACCTAATCCGTAAATGGGACGAGAGAATACTGAGGACTTAATTGGTTTACACCGGTCTGCGATAGGATGCTGTTTATTCAAACATCTGTGTTACTGACCTTCGTTAGGGATGGGCCTGGCCATCATTTGCTAACCATTTAACGACAAGCATGGTTTAACCAAGTAAAAAAACTTAATGAATAAAAAAGCATGATTTTCTTATTACTGGGAGATTACCTATTTAAGTTTTACTTAATGCTGCTTCATTGTCGCTCGATCCAACTTTATCAATGAAAGAATATTGCATCGGTATACCACTCACAGTAAAACAAAATCACGTGTTTGCTAGATGAGGTCCCGCCTCATAATTTACGATTTAATCTTCCATGTATCGCCAAATTTAGTACCTTAGTTCTTTTTATAAAGAACGTGCTCATATGTGTCCAGAACCGGAGCTGCCTGTGAAATCTTGGTAAGACAGAGACGAGTCAATTTCTATGGGTCTTATAAATTACTCTATAGCATTATAAATGACTTCTGAAGATGCTTTCAAGTGACGGTAGCCAGAAGATCTTCACCGCCAGCTTTTAGCCGAACTCATGGCTTGCTCGCGGACCTGTCTCCTAGAATCCATCCTGGTTCAATTATTAGTTGCCGCTCTGCCACAACCTCCCGTCCCACAACCTTCCCCCACAAAAAGACTCCAAAGGGGGGGGGGGTTCATAATTATGGAGAGGCGTTCTCTGTTGGCTGTCGCTAAAACTATTTGAACCCTAAAGGTGCGGAAACATTTTGGTATCACGACTCCTTAAGATGCAGGAACCGAGAAGAAGAATGGAATGAGTGAACTGGATGGGAAAGGAATACAAATGAGGGAGTGTTAGATATGTTGGGGAGGAAACGGAGTGGTGGGGAAAAGTAAAAAAGGTAAGTAGTTTGATTGGTGATGAAATGCTCAATGCTGATGAAAAGAGGGGAACGTTATAGAGGCGAGGTAGGGAGAGGAGAAGGTTAAGCATGTTGGACGGAATGGGGGAAGATGAAGAGTGTTCGGAATTGAAGGCTGTATGGTAGTGTAAGGAGTCACGTTTTCTAATGATAGGGGAAGCCTAGAAGAAAGTAGCCATGTTCCCTGTCCATCCAAAACCTATGTTAACCGGTAGGCAACTATGATAAATAAACAATGACCTTATTGTTTTCGATTGGTTATAGAAACGGGTAGAATAAGGGCTTGGAATCAGAATTTTTCTATCAGAGGTGAATTTAAAATTATGCATGGGAAATATTTTTTAACTAGCCTTGAAATAAAAATGCATGGATATCATTAAATCATATCTTTTTTTGGGATTTAATTTCTCTTCTTACGATGAGACCTGGTTGATAGGGGCAACGAAGATCAGGCGACTGTCAGCATCGAATGGGCGAGTTAAAGAGTGAATAGCTATAAAGGAGCGACCGTGAGTGTCTCTGTGGTCTTCCAAAGAAGAGTTAATACGGAGGAAGAAGGCACCAATGAGAATGCAAGGAAAAGGGGCCTGGTTGAACGGAAATGCAGAGGTGAAATAAGACGCTGAAGAATTTAATTGGAGCACGTAGTGAAGGAGGGCTACGGAGATGGCCGTGTGATGGAACAGTTAGTTACTGGACGTGATGAATGGAAGAAACATGTCTTAAGGAAAGTCGAGAAGGAAATGGAGACCTGTGAGCTTCAGATTGTCTGTATTTTAAATACAAAATTGATGATCTTAATGCTCATTACTTGACGTGCTTATTCCCTTTAACTGTTAATAAATACAATCCACATAAATCCTATTGTGAATGCCAGCTTTTCAGAATCTGTTTGTCCATTAATTTAGTTTTGAAAATTAATTTATATCACTTCATGCGTTTTTAGTTTGAATAGTGTTACTTCAGTTACTGCAGTTGTTCATGTGGTTGCAAGTCGCTAAACTTAATTACTTCTGTGGTGAAAAGATTAATTTTACCGATTACAGCCGTTGTAAAGAGAGTTTGATGTCTCATAGAATTTAGAGGTATGTTTCACTTGATAGGTTTATTTAGGCCTTGTATGTAGTTATTATAAATACTGTGGCGAAGTCAATGAAATATATGTGTGTAGCTTAAATTGTTGTTATGTAAAAATGTAATGTACGATACAAAATATACTAGCGTGCTTTAGTGATGGATCGATGCAAGTATCAGTTTGTCTTTAAAGATGCATAGGTTTTAGATGCGAATTATAATTAGATAATCATTGAGAAGTAAAGAGAGCATTTTTGATTTGTTAGAGTGTTAACTTGTTCAAATCGGAAATCCCTGACCATTAATCTTAGAGTAATGGGTTGTGATTTCCGACGAACATTATTGAGCTAAATTTAATGAATTAAATCATAAATATAAATATTAATTTTGAGGAGCATTGGAGATACATGAGTATGCTAAAATTGGTCGAAGAATTTTACTAATATCGTGAAGATATTTATTTGAGAGGAATTGAAAAAATAAATACAGGCTGTACTATACCGTGAAAATACATTTGTTTCGAAATTGGGGAGAACGGGACAAAAAGGAGTTTGCCTCGTTTTGCCGTCTGCCCCGATTATTATTTTTACTGGGGAATATCGAGGAAGTGCGTGAGGTTCCCATATAATCTGAGAGTAATATTGAACCGTGGCAACAACACTCTTAGACGCATTTTGTGGAACTGAAGACATTGAAAAGCATGCTGCCATGCCAGTAGTCTGCATCGCGGTTTGTATTCATATTTTTGAACTTCCCGAACGAGGCCCTGCACAAAAAGAGTATAATCCCCAGATAAGAGTATAAAAATATCCCCAGTTCTCGAAAAGATTTTTTAAATCCATTTTGTGCATCGCGTCGACATTTTTTCGTATTTTACACTTGAACCTATCATTCAGATTGGGGAAAAAATATTTTATTCTACTATTAGATTTAAAATGTATTCTTTCGGCGAGAAGTTGATAACAATCTTCGTTTGCCACAAGGGACGATTGTGTGACGCAAGAGTAACTGGCATGCCTCCTCCTCATGAACGAAACTCGGTTGCGTTTCTTCAAAGACAATTGGTTCAGCTGCGCAATGCCGCTAAAAGAAGACGCACAACTCCCTTATTTAGGAATTGAAAACGTCGCGGAACGTGAAAAAAGATGAAGGAAAAAAATCCGATCGGAATGCGGTCGAGGTTGAATTTTCCGATTGGTACCTGGTGCTTTTTTATTTCTGATTCCCTACCTCCCATTATGCATTGACTACATATCTTGCTTTTCAGTTGTCATGCACGACGCGTGATAGATAGATGTATAGATACTGTATATTTTGCGACGTGATCGTTGCCGTGTTTTAGCGCCCGCTTCGTCTACTGTCGTCCCGGGCCGCTGTACACACTATAATCAGGAACCAACCCTTTGGTTCGCCGGGACGAAGGGGAAAGGAGGTTGGGTGGGAACGGCGTGTGTTCCCTCAGCCACGGAGTACAATGATCATTCATTATTCTCCACTCTCGTGAGCGGAGAATAATGAATGATCGCCCATCTTCGGCCATCGAAAGTCTTTTTCCGTCGGTTTTCGGCCACCTGTCGACGTAAGAACGGTGCCCAACGCATTTGAATTAATGCTTCGACCAAAACCCTTCCGGCGAAAACTGTACTCCATTTAGGCCAAGTTTGGAGCTCTCTTAGTGACCCTTCAACTCTAAAATTTGTTATTGTCTTTCATACGGAACCATGCGGCCTGCGTTACGTATCTCTAGCTAGAAGCGAAAAGTACCGTTTAAACACGCGTCTTTCTTTCTCAGCATGCTACGGCCAACTTATTTTATTTTTCCCAACGTTATTTATCTGATCCAGTGTTTCCTGGGTCATATTCTCCCTTATTTACACCATCGGAAATGTCCCGGATGAGTACTAACGGGGATTTAATTCGATTTGATAACAAAATTGTTTTTTGATAAAAAAAAACAAATTTTTCTTTGTAGAGAAAATGTCACCTCGTTTATGAATACAATATATATTTGCAGGGTAATATTAAAATATATTAAAATGATAACATTTGTCAAAGTTAGGGGAATAAGTTTCAAACGCGTATTACCTAGGTTTTTCTTATGCCATTGCGTCTTCTTGAGTGTAATAAAATACCGAAAAAGAACGTTAAGTGGGCAGTGTATCTCAGCACAGCATCCAGTTGTGATTATCGTTTCTTATGAAGCGCATGGTTTGTGTAAAAAGCATCGGGAAAATGTTAGGAAAAGTAGATTTATGTCAGATACTACTTAAAATGCCTCAAAATTCGTCGAAGTACATCCCTTAGGAGCGTCGACACACGCTTTTGCCCTCGCGGCACTTCCTCAACCCGAAGGCTCCCTTCTTGTTGGGCGGAAGGGCCTTAAGGGTACAAGTGTGCAAGCTTATTTGACGGCACTTAGTATAGGGTCCCATTGTCCATTTGACGGCACTTAGTATAGGGTCCTTTGACCGAAGATTTCACTGCTTTTCGGAATAAGTTATAGTCACTGATACCAAGTCGGGACTTCAGTGGGTTGGGGAATCGTCGCGATGTCGTTGCAGAAGGTCTTTGCAACCAGACGCTCAACTCTGCTCTTTTGGTCATCCGTCCAAAGACCTTTGGGTGGACGAGTGTTAGCTCAGTTCTTTCGCATCACGAAATGTTCAGTGATATAATGCTGTGTGCACTGTCACTGTCTTAGTAATGCCAACATATAATATGTGCGATCATGCGCACACTTAACAACCGACGACGGTCTGCATTCAGCACTTCACGCAAAAAAAATTGTTACCGATACTTTTTATGCAAAATACGTAGATATTTCTTAAGGAACTTGTCTTTCTCTTGGGAGTCACTTGGTTAAAGTTCCCTCGGAGACCATCCGCATCTGGTTTATTTCATTGTCTGTTAATAATGAGTTGCTATTCTTGAGAGTTTTTGGTGACGACTGCGACTGAATCAAGTGTGTCATCCGCGTATTTTTCCAAAACGCACCCAGATTCCAGCTCCATGGGTTTTTGAAGTCGAGCGACATTTTTCGTGGAACACACTTAGCATACGCACCGGTCACAGCAGCCCTAGAGCGACCGCGCATGCGTACGAGACTAGACGCGCTGTGCTTCATTCATCGGCCCACACTTGAAAAATGGGCGAAGGGGGCGGGGGGGGGGGGCGGCGGGAATGGGGAGGAAAGAAGGCTTGCTTGTCTCGAAAGGAGAGTGCAATCCTTTTTTCTTCAACTTTCCTTCCCATCCTGTCGCAGCGGATTATAGTTTCCGAAATTGTACGCTCTCGGCATTAATTACCCATTTATTAGACTAGTCGTGATTATAGACGAGAGAGTTTAGACTTGGATGTTTTGCTCCGGGGTCGACTCTCATAATTGCTTGTCATGTGAAACGTTTTCAAGTGATGTTTCCTTGGTCGCATCTTGCTGACTATCTTCTCTCTCTCTCTCTCTCCTTCCCAGGGATCCCAGCGCGGACAATGGCGCCGTCGCCGGAGGAAGAACGCCACTTGGTGCGGTCCGAATTCGGACGGAGCCGAATGGAGGACCCTGCAGACGAGGTAAGGTAGTCTATGCACTGGAAATCGTGCCCACCGTCTTTCTATCTTCAGTCAACTAAGAGCGAAACCACGCTGAACACTTTTGTCCGTTCAAGTTCGCCCGCGGGACACAGCGAAAAAATCTACATCCTATGTTTTACCTAATTAATTAATTTTGTAGTTTTTTCCCTATTGCATCCATAAAGAGTACAACGAACATGCGATGATATTGGTATTTTGAACGTGATACATTATCGAAGTACACAATTACTCACACTGGAGGGAGTGGTCCGGAAAGTAACTTACATTTTGAAAAATAAAATATGAACCTAGTGACAAGACAAAGTTTTATTATACATATACTATACATTTGAAAAGCACATCCTTAAACATTTTTTCCACATAGTTGCAATTCAAATTTAAGGCATTTATCATGACGAGACCCAATTTTTTGAATTCCGTCTTTGAAGAAATCCTGCTGCCGCCTTACATTTTAACCATTTGTTTACATCAGCATGCATTTCTGCGTCACTGTCAAAGTGCATTGTCGCAAGTCACGTCTAGCGAGAGGGATCCGTAATCGTATATCGGCGATTTTTACAATTTATTTCGTTGATTAATCACCGTCAGTTCATCTGTTTATTAGGTTAGGCCGACCACTGCGGTGTCCTCGTCGTGAACTTTGGTGCTTTGGCCTTTTTTAAACTGATTACACCTCACTGCCTCCTCACTCATTATTATTCCGTCTCCTCCCACTCTTCACAAAGTTGCCAAGTGAATTTCAATTGGATAGTGGTTTATTTGCCGGTAAAAAAGCTAATATCAGATCGCACTTCACAACTCACGAGATTTCCAATTGCAGCGCACATTTTAACAGTTCGCAATGTGGGCAAAGTAGAATAGCCACACTGATTCACACACACTACCACAGCAGGATGCGTAGTACTGAGTGTAGGGACGTTTAGACACCAAGATGGTGGCTCCAGCCCTATTGCCAACTGCCACGCTAGGCCGAAACGTGAATTACCCCCTGCTCACCGTACATATTTACCGTGCTCTTGTAAAATTGATAGACGACAGAATTATAAGCCCTATCATATTTTAAATGAACATTTTTCAAAATACATTGTTGTATTCCCCGAACCCTAGATTTTTTAAAAGAAATTAAATAGGTTAAAACCGTCAAATATGTTGAATGCCTTTGAAACGTTTCGGGATTTGGAACTATTTTAGGTTTTCGCGTAGCACCTATTTTACTTTCCGCACATATCACCAGTTTTCTGTGCGGTGCATTGTTTTAGGAAACCCTGTGATAGGTGATGGTAGAAGCACATATATTGGAATGTTCACAGGCAAGGGGATGAGGGGGCCCTTTGATTCAGTCTGAGTGACCTATTTCGGTGTTTGGGGAATATGTACTTTTTATGCGTAATTCGGTCGCGATTGAAAGTGGGCCGCCTTTAGCGCCTCTTTTGAAAACCCTCCAAGTTTTCCTGCGTTGAATAGGCGGATACTCGCGGATTCCTCGTTTCAGAGAACCGTCGGCATGCTCTGCCCGTCTCTCTCTCTCTGTCTCGCTCAATGGCGGTGTGCCACTGGGACGATTTTTTATGGCATGGGTAAGGCGTTCCTTGTCATTGATTTCATTTGGTGCAAAAATGTACCTCTTGCGTATATGCAGCAGGTCTCTCCCCAAAAAAATAAGAAAAAAAGGGCTTTTCTCAATTATTTATGCCAAGAATTTCTGTGACTTGAAATCGTTGTGAACTAATTGTGTTTGTTAAGTAAATGTAAAGTTATAAAAATGCCAATTTAAGAATTACGAACTGCATTGAATGAGAAGGGTGTATTGTGGTGATGTGTGGGATGCTCTTTGACTTTTAACCGTGCCGTTAATTGTATTACTGGACACGGTATTCACCAGGAACTACCTTTAACGGATGATGAATAATGTTTTATTTCAATAAATATCGAGTACTTCTATGCAGATAGGTGACATTCTGTTCGCTAAATCTTGAGGAATGTACGCATGAACATTAGCATGGCAGGAATGCTGTACATTTTAATGAAAAGTATCACCTATATATATATATAATATTTTCTTTTGTCTTAAACTTTAATGTTATAAATATTGTAAAATTGTATTGCGTCAAGTTGATTCGATTGTGAGTTGAACAGGAGGAATTTTTTAAATGCATTTTGATCACTCACCGAGAACATACGAGATTATTCAAATAAAAAGCAGCAATTTCAGCGCAGGAAAGGGCAATAGGATATGGAGAGGGAATAATCACTCCCCATATTACATCGGCCCTTGAGCGGAAAGGCTAACCATTTTTTTCCCGAGGACCTAAATCAATTATCAGGTTTAGTTATCATCAGTAAAATAAAAAAACTGAATCAGTACTAATATTTTCGCCTGAAGGGGCCTAAGCACACTTAGATGGGCCTTCAATTTTAAAGAAATAAAAAATGGACCTCCCTCGTCATTTAATTCGAAGTATTAAGTACTATAATAAATAGTTATCAATAATATAAATAAGTTGATTGCATATGAAACCATTATGACAATACAGACATACAATAAGAGCAATACAATGCCAAGGATAATAAGCTAAGATAAATGATTATGTGACTGGAACAGCTAAAATAAATTTTAATCAAAATATAATTTACATTAAATGACCAAGACCATACCTTTCAATGTTTCATTCGCGGAATTCTTTCAACACCGAACTTTCAAGGATAGTGGTTGTACTGTTGGTGAAATAACATCTGTTAGGGATAGTTGCTCTGGTCATTCCTGTCAATATCCTTGTGCAAAAATCATCCGTGTTGATTTCATGCCAGAACCCATAAAAATTCATTGCTCAAAACGCTCCTATCATATGAATGTTGGCAGGTTGGAATTGAATGATTCGATTGGAAATACGTCCTCTATTGGAAGTACGACGATAAATTGGATCGTCATCCTTGCCCACACCACAACACAAAAAAATGAGATGCCGACCCCTTCCGACTTTGAATTTTTATTAAAAGAGATGAAAAGTCCTCAAATGTTAATTCGGGAAACCTACTGGACCGGAATTCGGATTAGGGACTAGTATAACGAGTTAAAAAAAAGAAATCCAAATAAAAAAGAGCATTCTCCTCCTCTTTTTTGAGGTATGACACATCATACACATATTGATCGAGGTGAAAACAAATAGCGATCGAATTGCGTGAGAAGCATTGCAGTCTGAATGACGGAGAGCACTATTATCGAGATCGCTCGCTCGTCTTTTTGACATTCGTCTGGGAAGCACGCCGCCTGGGGATAAATCTCCCAATTAAAACACACCTGGGGTACACGCAGTGGCCGTGCTCTTGCCAGGAAAAAAAATCCTTCCCATCGTCCTTGAATCTGAAAACAAAAGAAGTCTCGGGCGCGTGCTCGGTGCGTTAAATGAGATCGGAGGGCGTAAGGGAGAGAGAGAGGGAGGGAGAGGAGGAGGGAGAGAGGCAGGGAGCACCCGCACGATAGGTATAAAAAGAAGAAGATGAGGAGGAGGAGGAAGAGGCATTTTGAAGAGGGGGAGAGGTCGCGGTAAGGGGCGGGGAAATTGAAAAGTGGGGGAGATGAGGGACGGGGCGAATTCTTCTTCATCCCCCCATTCCCTCCGCCCGAATTTTCTCCCGTTGGATCCAGGGCCCCCCTGCCCCCACAAAAAACAGCTTGGCCATTTATTTCCACGTGACCATGGCCGCTCTAATTTCATCCCCCTCCCCCTTTTTGTTTCCATGTCATGTGATCTGTGACTCGAGAAACACGCACCTTTCCGCAAATTCCGTTTTTTTATTTTTTAGGATTCTGTTTCCCCCGTTTTAACTTATAGATAGATAGATAGTGGTCTTTATTTGGGTGAAATTGAGACCAAATGGTCCCTTCTTCCATTTAACCCATGACTTATCTAAGAAGAGGACCCACTGCCTTTCTTCCGAGTGCTTTCCCCCTTCTCAAAATGCACCAATGTCCCTTCATTGAAATTCATGGGTGCGGCGGATGCTATCCTGACTCCCCCTTACCCTGAGTTCACCGGCTCGAATCCTGGCGGGTGCAGCATTTTGATTGGTCCTTCGGATTGGAGGTTATGAACTGCCTGGGACCTTGTTTATCTTGGCTATCTATAAGTATACACTCGTGAATTTTGAGCTCCCATCTTTAAAAATAAGCTGTCGAAATCAATTGTAGGAGGCGACCGAGAGCTGAGGTCATTTGCGCCATAGGGGATGGACAGGAAAGGATGGAGGGTGGAGAGAAACCCGGCGTCGGCACTAGCCTACTCTTAACGAAAGGCGCCAAGTTTGCCATCCCATCCGACGGACGGCGTACTCACTCAAAGTTCCCTCCACGTTTCTGAATGATGCAGTTCCTAAAGCAATCTGAATCTATTTTATTTACTGAATAAAGTTAAATCTTACATGTTCTATGTGGATGTTCCCTTCGCATGAATCGTGGCCGAAGAATTATGAGCGAAGGTGTCGGTGCTCGTTTTGTCGAGTGAACTTCGCACATCAGAGAGCATATTTATTCATTTGCTAGAACACCACTGACTTCATCTCTTTACATGGAAGATTATGCCGCCATCAAATTAAATAAACCCATTGCCACATATTTACTGTAGTAAATGATATAGTATGCATGGCCTATCCCACAATATAAGTAGAATAAATGGGGGAAAACTTTGTTGCAGATGAAATTACAAATTACTGAGACTCTTCAAAACGGCAAACTCGCACATCAACACAACGATGTCAGCGCCTCTTGCCACGCTTCTCGTGCGCTTCCTGGAAGGCGTCGACGGGAATCTCGTTCCATCACGGCCTCTCTGACATCACCCAGTGATCCAAAATGGTACTCAAAGGGGTTGCACTTGGGTCTTTATCAAAGGCCCATGTCTTGTCACCAGTAACCACCAAATCTGAAAAATTCGGGACACTTTCACAGTGGTCCAAGAGGTCCCTGGCAAGATTGTCACACTCAAGCAGTCTTCCGACAGCACCTTGGGGACCGTCTTGGTACGTACCTTTCTCATGGCTAAATCTCCTGTAAGAAAGCAATGCACTGTGGTTTTCTGAATATTATATCTCTTCTGCTGTCACATCCTGACACTTGGGGGGGTCAATCAGAAAATGAGCATGTGTCTCTTTTTTTGCACATTTTCATCGCACACTGTGTTGTCGTTGATGGATGTCCAGGGCGTCGTCAACCTCCTCTCTACCCTCCCAGAACATCCTGTGCTGAAGCAGAAAACATCACTTGGGACATTTCCATAAGCATCTTCAACCGTGATCAAGGTCTCCGAACCTGTTTTACCAATGAAACAATTTCAGAGTGTAGAAATCATTCGGCTTGACGAATGATTTATACACTCTGAAATTGTTGCATTGAAATGCATATTAGCCGATGACTCCGTTAAAAGTTGCTGTTGCGGCATTTTCTTTGGAATATACTTTCCCGAGTTGACCTCACAACTTTATCGCATATCATTACTCCATAGAAATTGGCCTGGTGAATATTTGGCGTGACCCCCGAGCTGGGGTTCAGTCAAGCAGCGATTCGCATACTTAGCGTCCTGCAGGCAACTGGCGCGGGTCGAATTGCATTTCAAAGACCTCTCAGCATTTATCCCGCCACAAATCGTCCCACTCCATTCGCCCGCTTCGTCAGGAAAAATCGTTTTACTTGCTTTTTGGGAAAGACCCTGTATTTCGAAATTCACCTAAACGGTGAATACGACGAAAATGTATCGTGAAAAATTGCTATGATTATTTTGAATAACTCGATCTGTTGATTTATTATAAACCTGCTTAAGAAATGTGTCTGAGTTAAATTTTCAACCCTTGATTATTGCAATAGTAGTCTTCTTTACTTGCCTGTCAATTCGTCTGCTTTATTTAGTTTTCTTTTGAGGGCAAAAGTATCATTTTGGTCGAAATATAAAAACACACCATTTCGCCGCGATGAAGTCATTTGCTCTCTTCAGACTGTGCTTTTTCTCTCCCATCCTTCATCACGACCCCCCTATCCCTCCCCCTGCTCTCCCCTTCCCCTCCAATTTTCCTCGTCACACCTCCCTCATAAGTTCCACCACAAGCGTGATTTTCTCGATTTCTCGAGCCCAAGCGCCGGTACGCCTCATCGGACTCGATGATAAGACTGCGGAAGTCTTTTTACGGCAGAATACGTCTCGAACAATAGTCGACGAAAAAAAATTGAAGGGAGACAATGCGAAACGATTACCATGCCCGCGGAAAATATTTGGCTCGGAGTGGTTTTGAACGGAAAGCAAACGGTCGCATGACTTACTTTTCTCTCTCTCGTGGCTTCCTGAAATGGAACAGAAGGCCACCAGCGCTTTTAATGTTTTTCTTTCCGGAATGACAGTCATGGCGGTCATTTTTGTGCGCAATGCGTTGACCGCGAGATAAAATCTTCGCTGTCTCATCCGACTGCGTTTTCCTCTTGTCCCCAAACTTACACGCGGGATCCATTGCCCTAGTGTGCGACAGATACGGATACCGGATACCTTTAATACCGTCGTACAAGTTTGGTATGCAAAGTATCGGTATCAATTTTTTCCTGACGTGTGCGTGAAGTGCTCAATTCAGACCGTCGGTTAAGTGTTCGCATTATTGCACATCGTATTGGCATTGATAAGATGACAGTGCACACTATTATCATTGTAAATGATGGCCAATGCGAAAAATGTGCCCTAAACTCGTTCTCCCTGAGGTCTAAGGACGGACGACCAAGAGCAACGTCTGTTTGCGAAGACCTTCTGCAACGGCAACGCGACGATTCCCCAACCCCCTTCCAGTCCCGACTCAGCTGACTATTATTCATATTCCCTATAAAAGTGAAATGCTCCCTCAAAGGACACCACCACCCTGGGACGCTAACTATCGTCAAAGAAGCTTGCACGCGTACCCTTAGGGACCTTCCGCCTACAAGGGTGCCTTTGAAGTCATGGAAAAGCCGCATGGGCAAACGTTTGTGTCGACGCTCTAAAGAGATGTATTTCGGAAGAATCTTGAGGCAACGTAAGAATATCAGAAATTTGTCTATTTTTACGAAACTTTTCTCGATACTTTTTATACAATCCATCTATGAAGTCCATTAACCAGCCTGTAAAACTGATTAAACCTTTTTAATTATCTATTTTAATCGTTTGTCGATATTTTAGTTTGGTTGTCTCTTAGGTTTCACATTGTTCTGGTATACTTGTATATTTTTTACCCGAGTTTATCGCTCGAAAATAGTCGAAAATTTCGAAGTCGCCTATTCTAACGATTTGCGGCCAATTGCAAAAGTCGTAACTCATCCAAGGGAATGTCGAAGTAGAATTTATGACTTATTGTAGGGAGTTATTCGGATGATTGAATCTAATCTTTAAGTTTTTTTGGAATATATTTTTTTCATGATCCCTCCACGGCAAAATAAAAATCAACGTCAAACCCTCATGAATTTCGCGAACATTATTAATCTTCCGTGTTGCATAAATGATCTCATCATAAGGATTTTTTTTGGGGAAATTACTTTTTCAACAGATGTCTTGTAATGCGTTCTGTTATGCGTTTTTTCAATACTGGTATTTGCCTATGTTTCCCTTAAGTACTCATAGGAATATCCTCATTAATGTTCAATTACAATTCGGTTTGAATAAGATCAGAGAATGGATTGTATCTTGCAAACGGTCAAAGGATGCATTTTTTCTTATATAGTGTTGGGGCAGGTCAGGGCAATATTTGATGAATCTTATCAACGGTTGTCAAGTAAAAATTTTCGTTACTGTGCAACTCAAATATTGTTGTAGATCGAGGACGCCTACATATTTATTTTTGTGCTCTCTCATTCCCATCTGGACTCATTTCATAGTGCTATATTCAATATTTTTCCGTTACAACGGCGGATCATTGTAACAAACATCGTTACAGTGGATGCAGAAAAGAATTTGGAAGTTGTTTTTCAGGTGAACAAAATTACATTCCTTTATTCCACAGTAAAGTTTGTATAACACAAGAAGCTTCTTTGAAAATCCTCGACTCTTGCCAGCAAGGAATCAATTTGATTCTCGTATCACATTCCATTTGGCTAGTTTTTGATTTTGAAATTAATTATCACCAGCGTAATTTTGAGGAACTCTATCGTATTCCTATAATAAATGGCACATAGTGATATCATATGGACAGGATAGGTTTCATAGCGATGCAATACCATCAGGCGATGACGTTCGCCTTGGTATTGTCTCGTGGGTATTAAAACCTAGGTTTTGACGAATTCAAAGAGACTGCGGCAGATGTCGCGAGAGCGAACTTTAAACTTAGTCATCCGCGTATTGTGCATTAGAAGGCAAACATTTCATATTGTTCAAAAACATTCACCTCGACCGGGATCTAAAACCTAAGTTTTAATACACACGAGATATTCCAAAATGTATTTTTTTAAAAATATTAATCTACGTTTGCGTTTTTTGTCTTTATTGTTGTTGCTGACTTTTTATTAAATTTATGGAGTTTTGAATTGATCTAGTTTTATTAATGGAATAACTACTCATATCATAAGACACCCTAACTCTCTAGCCAATTTGCTGGACACTTGGTGATTATTCCGGACGCGGCCCATTTCATTTAATCCTTAAAATTTCTTGATTTCGTGAGGAATCTCCATTAATGGAGATTTTAAGGTCATTACTTGCCTTCGTGTGCCTGCCCCTTATTTACGCATTCCGTGAAGGCATCGGGACGAGGTCATCGCAATGGGACTGCATTTGTGATGTACCCTACCGTTCCGAACGGGCGGGCGGAGTGATTTTCCAACCCAAATTGTTACCGTCTTCGCAGGAAAGGGAAGGGATCCGGGAAAAAAGAAGACGGCTGCGGAGCAGCGGATGGGTTTCCATTCATTTTCTAAACTGCGACCGGCCTTGGGGAGAGGAAAGGGAGGCGGGCGATAGGATATATACTGCCTCCGGGAAACGGTCACTCAGGAGCAAGTCCGTTCCTACGGCATCGCCTTTTGAGACACCGTCACGAGTTTTGCTTAACCTTTACTTAATTTTCAAAAGGATCCGTCGTTCATCGGTGATCCGAATGGCCGAAAGCTCGAACAATCTACAATGTGAGTGTCCTTTAAAGTGTTACTATTTTATTTGTGTTATATGGTGCCGTCCAAATATTATACTGCTCGTGTGAGTGTTTCTATATCATATATATATATATATAATATTTGGACGGCACCATAGATCACAAATTAAAAAGTCATACTTAAAAGGACACTCACGTGGTAAATTGTTTAAGCTTTTGGCCCTCTCCGAGGCCTTCTTCAAGTAAGACAAGTTAGAAGGGTCTTACTTGAAGAAGGCCTCGGAGAGGGCCGAAAGCTTAAACAATATACCATGTGAGGTCCTTTTAAGTGCTACTATTTTATTTGTGTTCCATTGTGCCTTCCAATTATTATACTGCTCTTGTGAGTGTTTCCGTTTAATGGTTATATATACATATATATATATATATATATATATATATATATATATATATATATATATATATATATATGTATAAACACTTGAGCTATCCAGGAAACATAATTTACACTGAGATCTACGATGCTTTATAGAACCAAGTGCCCCGATTCTTTGGCCAAGAGGTGGCGTCAGGGACCCACCAAAGGATAAATAGACAATAAGTGGAAAGATTTGGAGTTTCAAGTCCCGGTCTTGGAAATATTTTTACACTCGTGATCTGCCTGATTCCGCCTTCCCCACTTATCCTGTGTTCGTCCCTCATGTGTTTTCCTATCCCTTTTCCTTATATCCATTTCTATGTTAATGAGTACTTGTTCGCCGTTTGGCGGGATTAAGTATCGCGACTTTTGTGTTTTTTCAAAAAATGTTTATTTATTCATGAATATATATTTTGTCCCCTTAAAAGTAATCACCATTAGATATTATACACTTGTGCCAACATTTTTTCCAATCCTCGAAGCACTTCAAAAAATCATCTTTTGTGATCTTGTTCAGCTCCTCCTTCGACGCAGTCTTTATCTCGTCAATCGTTGCGTAGCGTCGTCCTTTCATGGCCCTCTTCAGGTCCGGGAGCAAGAAAAAGTCACTGGGGGCCAGATCTGGGGAATCATAAGCGTGTTGTTTTTGGCCACACAAATAACGATGTGTTATCATGGGCGTTGTCATGGTGCAAATGCCAATTTTTGTTCTTCCACACATCCGGGTGTTTGTGGTGGATGACTTCGCACGAATTGCGCATAGCATGCAGGTAATATTCCTTATTTACCGTTCTACCCTGTGAAAGAACTCATGAGGCACCACGCCCCTGCAATCGAAGAAGACTGACAGCAAAACTTGCGCATTCGACCGAACTTGGCCCGCTTTTTTCGGTCTTGCCTCGTGCTGCAGCTTCCATTGGGATGATTTAACTTTAATCTCCACGTCAAAACCAAAAACCTATGATTCGTCACCAGTTATGACCATCTGGAGAAAATTTGGGTCGTTCTGGATAGAGTCCAACACCTCATTAGCAATGCTTTCAAAGCGTTGCTATTTTCGGTTGAAAATGAGCAAATTTGGTACGAATTTCGCGGCGACCCGTGTCATGCCCAAATAATTGGTAATGGAACGAGCCAATCGATATGTTTAGGTCCTCAGCAGCTTCTCTAACGGTGATTCAATACTATTTTCTTCACTTCATCAATGTTTTCGTCTGTTTCGTCTGTCCTCAATGTCATCAATGTGCTCGGGTATCCGGCACGCTCTTCATACTTCACATCTTCTCGGCCCTCTTAGAACAATGTGTACCACTGATAAACGTTGCTTGGGTCCAAGGTAGCTTTTACATATGTCATAGTCAGCATTCGGAATGCATCCGCGCACTTAATTTCGTTTTTCACACAAAATTTGGTACAGATGTTTTGATACATTTTTTGAAACGGGCAAATATCGAAGACAAGCTAAAACACGTCCAAGTAAAACAGCTGTCAACAATTAACTGAACATTCAAAATGGCGGAAAGTTTCGGAATATGTGAGAGACATAAGTACCGACATAACTTCACAAAAAAAAACGAAAATCAAATATATGTGACATGTGGAAATTCAAAATTCGCGATGTTTTTTGAACAGACTTTGTGCGTGTAAATATATAAAAAAAACCATAAACACAGTAATCAACCCGAAGGTCAGCTTGGTAGATGATGGTAGAATTCACCCAGTACTAAGCCCTATACGGCGTGTGAGTTTCACACATCAGGGTGGGGGGGCCAGTTCCTTTCCCTGTGCCGGTTATGGTTTCCCAGGAAGATCTGGTACCCGAAAAATCACATAGCTTGGGTGGAGCTGCGGATGCCCAGAGTACCTTGCCCGGGAATCGAACCCGGGGCCCTCCGGTGAGTAGTCCAACCCTCTACCCCCTGGACTACCGCGATCCATTATATATATGTTTATATATAAAACCATTTATACCTATATATATATAATTTATTTATATATATATATAAATAAAATATGTTTATATATATATATATACACACACACACACGATGGTCATCCGGAAAGTAGTACCCGTTCGTGCCGCATGAAGTGCTGACGACGCGAGTAGCCGCTGGACGAGGTCAGATAGCTTCAGTGGCTTGTCTGCCTTCTCTGAGCCAAGTTGCGTGACGCTAGCATTGCCTGTGTTGTTTCTGTGATTGTTTACAATGTTTAAAAAAATTGAGAACGCCGCCAGTTGTGAAGTGAGGGCAGTGATTAAATTCCTCAATGCAAGAAACGTTCGCCCATGTGATATTCATCGCCAATTAAAGGAGGTGTATGGAGACAATGTAATGGACGAGTCGTCTGTTCGGCGGTGGTGTCGCAACTTCAACATGGGGAGGGGGAACACACACGACGATGAGCGTTCGGGGAGACCGTCTGTCATTACAGACCAACTGGTGAGCTCAGTTGACGAATTCGTGAGGAACGATCGGCGCGTCACAATTGATGACATCTGTGAGCATTTTCCCAATGTTTCTCGAACAATTGTTCATGAAATTGTTAAACACCATCTGCATTATGCAAAAATTTGTGCAAGATGGGTCCCTCGCGTATCTCAATGAGCTGGCGGCGAAGGACTATGCAGCAGGAATACAGAAACTTGTCACACGTTATGACAAATGCCTTAATTTGCTTGGAGATTATGTTGAGAAGTAGTTTAAAGTATCCTCTTTCAAATAAAATTTTTTATGTTTGTTAATATTTACTTTTGTGTCTTTATTTCACGAACGGGTACTACTTTCCGGATGACCCTCGTGTGTGTGTATATATATATATATATACACATTCAAACACGAAATCCCGCCCAACGGCGAATAAATACTCATACGATATACTACCTTGATCAAAAAGTTCCCGGAATAACCACCGTGTGGCGCTCCCATCGTTCCGATTTGAGTTCTGTTTTTTTTGTTAAATTGGTACATCTGTTGTTGATATTCCCTTTAAATCTTAGTGTCATAACTTGACATTTGCAAAAGTTACGTAGCCAAGAGTACATCTATCTCTGTGTGTGTTGGCGATTTTTTACAATTTCAGAAATGGATTTAAATTTGCAACAACGAACTTGTATTAAATTTTGCGTAAAAAACGGATTTAGTGGCGCACGGACGTTGGAAATGTTGGAAAAGTGTTTCGGCAACGATTCTCTAAAAAAAACGGTCGTTTACCAGTGGCACGAGCGGTTCAGAAGTGGTCGTGAGTCAATCGAAGATGATGAACGCAGTGGCAGACCATCGACATCGAAAGTCGGTGAAAAAATTGATAAAGTAAAAGAAATGTTGGTCAATAACCGCAAATTAACCATCAGAGAAATAGCGGAGGACTTGAACATTGCCTATGGATCCGCCCAAGACATTGTGGTTAATGATTTGGGTTTCCGTCGTGTAGCAGCAAAGTTGGTGCCAAAAGACCTCAATTTAATGCAAAAAAGAGACCGTGTTGACGTCGCAAAAGACATGATTTGCGAGGCTGAATCCGATCCCACATTCATCAAAAGGATCATTACTGGAGACGAGACGTGGGTTTATGAGTACGACACGCAATCCAGACATCAGGCAAGTGAATGGCGTTCACCAAATGAGCCGAGACCAAAAAAACCACGTCGTTTTCAGTCAAAAAAGAAGGCAATGCTGACGGTTTTCATGGATTACAACGGTGTAGTGCATCATGAATTTTTGCCAGAAGGCCAGACAGTAAACAAAGAGTATTATTTGGGCGTTATGAGACGTTTGCGTGAAGCAATTCGCCGAAAGAGACCAGAAATGTGGGCAGAAAACTCGTGGATTTTGCACCATGATAACGCACCGTCGCACAGTGCTATCATTATTCGTAATTTTTTGACGAAAAATGCAACAAATACCATCCAACAGCCACCGAATTCACCTGATTTGGCTCCCTGTGACTTCTTTCTGTTCAATCGAGTTAAAAAACCATTACGGGGAACGCGTTTTAGCAGCCGAGAGGAAGTAATGGAAAAATCGCAGGAAGCACTGATGGACATACCGAAAACCGAATATAAAAAATGTTTCGAGGATTGGATCAAGCGCTGGCATAAGTGTGTTGCAGTCGATGGGGATTACTTTGAAGGGGACAATATAGATTTAGATGAGTAAACTTGTATTTTTAATTTTCTGAATAAATTCCGGGAAATTTTTGATCAAGGTAGTATATATATATATATATATATATATATATATATATATATATATATATAGTGTTCGTCCTTTATATGTGTTCCTATCCCTTTTCCTTATATCTGTTTCTGTATATATGAGTATTTATTCGCTGTTGGGCGGGATTTCGTGTTTGAATGTGTACATATATATATATATACCTATATATATATATATATATATATATATATATATATATAAACATATTTTATTTTTCCGACATGCCAGCACGGTAACATTACTTCCTTTTTTCAAACGCAAAACGCTTTCAAAAAAGGAAGTTGTTGCCGCACCCTGTATTTTAAAGGCGACATAGATTTGCAATACACGGCTGTACTTTTTATGCACATACGCACGCACCTCCCGTACCACCCGTCTCACACACTCTGCCTTCCCACTCGCCGTCACTTTTTCAATGGCCTCAGCACCCATTCCCCCTCATCATCCACCGATGAGTTTTGGGGCACGCACATGAGGTGCACACACGCACATTTGCAATTTTTGTCTATCGTCCCTATAATGTGTAGATTTCCAGAGCGTGACGCTTTTGCCAGTTCGGAGACTCGACAATCTCTTTCTTTTCCCGGAACTGGCAATTTAGTCCTCTCACACCCCTAGCCAAAATTCCTCCATGTCGGCCCATTCGGATGGCCGACACCACTTTTTTTCTTCTCTTTCTCCTCAATTTGCTCGCTGTGCGCCGGCCTCTAATTCGGACAAAGCCCAAATCGAAAAGGTGTAGCAGGAAAAAGTGGGACGGAATAGGAGATGATGATTTTGAATCGGAATCAGGAAGTTATTGCTGCCACTGTTTCCCTTATCTCCAGAATATCTCACCGCGCTTATTATTAAAGAGGGGTAGCATGCGGGAAAAAAATCTACCAACCCATAGGTCACGGGTTCGATTCCCTTCAAGGCTGTTTTTTCCCATCACCTTTCGGCAAGGGCGTTTGTGGTTGTCTACGATATTGTTACTTTCATGTTCTTAAAATACAGTCAAAAATTCCAAATGGCTGAATTCGTATTTGAGCCACCTAAATGCTCGTAAGAAAAGGGGCTGCAGAAGCCTATGATCCCAGTAAATTGATTAAAATAATTCTCCACGTATTTATTCGTGAAGTATGACTTCAACCTCATCGCTTCAGCGTTTAGACGCGTGTTCAGTTAAGGTACGAGGGTTCTCCGGAAAGTAAGCTCAGTTTTCCTGTGGCGTGATAATTGGTGGAAGAGGCAGCCGAATGGTCGTTATATTGTCGCACGCAGTAGGTCAGTACGCCGCGAGCTGCGGTGGTTGGAAGATTGCGCCGCCTTCGGTTTGTTTACAATAGGGAGTCAAAAGGAACAATAGATATGAAATTCCAGCCAGATGTGAAGGTCTTTCAGTGACAAGGTTTTTACTGTTAAAAAACTTCAAAGTTGTGGACATTCATCTTTGGGAAATTTGTGCTTTCTACGGAATAAATACGATGAGTGACAGCAAGGGTCGTGCGTCAGTGTTGCCATTCGTTTAAGAGTGATCATAAACGTCCATTATGATGACGGAAATGGCCGACCGCCTTAAGGTGAACAATGAACTGCACCTGAAAATTGACGAAAAAGTTCATGAAAACCGGCGTCCTAAGGTATCTAATATATTTAGAAAGTTTTACACAGATTTATATGAATCTGTTGCATGGAAATACGACTGAAAAGTTTGGCCATTACTGCATGTTTTGTCCTCGTCTCGACAAGGAAGTTCAAGATGGCAAATTCATCGGTTGGCTGCGTTCTCAGAAAGGCGGCGGAATTTTATGCTGAAAGAATTCGTGAACTAGTTCAGAGATATATCTTGAATGTTTGAATCTGTTTGGCGAATATGTATAAAATAGTAAAGATATTTAGTTTTGAAATGATGATAATTTTTCTGTTTATATTCCAGTGAATTTGTATAGCGTAGTGACGGTTACTTTCTGATGAGCCCTCGTAATAATTATCGGAGGTATCCGTAATGTTTTCGTCAATTTCTCCCATGCCATTCCACCTCCTAACTCCCAAAAGTGATGATTTAATATAAACCCCAACATCATTTATTTGCTATTGGGGTTCCTAAAGACATAATAGTTCGGTATTCTCATATGTGTAATCATTAACATATTCCAGGCAGGTGACGGAAAATACTTTTTCGGAACACATTTACTCATAGTTATGATTTTTTATAGTTAAATGGCTGACCTACCGATCTGTTCCCTCAATACTCAAAAAGATTTGAGGTCAGACATACGTAGGCTATGGTCACCGTGTTCAAACTGCGTCGACCATCATTGATTTTTTCAGTTTTATATGTCCCTCCTTTCTTTCATTCCTGCCGTCACCATCATACCATCCTTCCAACCGATCTCCTTGCAGTTACTATGGTAACTAAATATGTAGGTATTACCTAAGCAGCAACACTGTGTACAATGTGGTTGCTGAGAATAATGCAATATTTTAACTAATTAATTTAACTCGACATTTGTCGGCAAAGTTCAGCCAATGAATTGTCTTAATAAGTATGAATATGCAATTGAAATAAAAGAAACGACGCTCATTGATTAAAACAGACATTTGACTGTTTTAATCATGGAGACAATTGAGTAACTATGTTACGAAAATGAGGAATTACTTTAGGATTAATGACGCGAAAGGTATCGCGTATCACTCGCTCAATGGCCCTTCTTTGTTTTTTTTGGCAATCCATCTGCATTCTTCTTTATTCAATCAAGTTCTTCGCATCTGGTTTTTTTCTACGCTCCATCCATTGGTTGATACTCGTATGCTATTTCCGAACGTGGGTACTGTCCCACCCGCTTGGAGCCGGGCTCCTGGCATTGGGTGTATTCACCTCGTAAATCCAGAACTCGTCTGTACCGTTTGTGCGAGAGTAACTTAGTTTGCCTTGCAGAAAGGGTGATATAACGAAAGGTAATGAAAGGTTAAACGAGATAAGGAGAGAGAGAGGGGTTCTTGAAAATGTCGTCGGAGGGGTGCATTGCGTGACGCAGGGTCAAACTCTCGAGCGGGTCCTCCGTTCATTTCAATCTGCGATCCGGTGGCCTGCAGTGGCCCGTGAAATACATCTACTCCCTCCATGATTCACTTCTTGAATTGAATTATTCCTATCCCTCTCTCTCTCTCCAGAAACCGCTTCGCGCCCTGTCGACGACCGGATTGGCCTCTCGGATGCGCGGACGGCTTCATTTCGATCTTGCCGAAGAGACCCGACTACATTTGCGAGCTTGAAAAATTCCGTCACATGTTCAACTAGATTTCCGTTTCTATAAATTCTTCAATATCCACTTCATTGGATTAATAATAGCATTATTTTATATTTTTCTACCGAGCGAAAAATTTATACTCATAGGAAAATTGACCAAAGGCTTAATTTTGGAAAATACAAGTATTTAATGAATCCATGAAGTTGAATTGTGCTCATTCCTCTGCTTTTTGAACATTGGATTTTCCATTTATTTTATTTAAAAGGTGAATAATATTAATTTTGTGGAAGTAATTGCAGCTGGTTTAAGACGAGGGATTAATATTTAGCATTAATAGACGAAAGCTGTGTTTTTGGTGTAATGGAGAGATTTTTTTAGACGAATCGTTTCATATCATACCCATCCATAAAAAGCGAATACTATGATGGTTCTGGTAGGCCAAAAAACCCCAGCTATGCCGTAAGATGTGCCAATTTCATACATAAAATACAGAAGTGTGGTGACCCGTCCCTTCCTCTGAGCCACTCGGGCCTCTCGGTGATCTCACGCTGTACCCACTAGACTACCACGCCACATCGACTGTCATCACGAGACTTCGGAGAATCGAAAAATTGAGATCAAAGTGCTGTCAATTCATTCAAGGGACTGTACCAATATCTATTGGATAAGATAGGTATTGGGACGGTCCCTTGCCTCTATTATCCTCCATCTAACTATTTTTGCGAGAACTTCCTCATTATTTTCCTCTTAAGTATTTCATAGATTATATCATCATAGGAAATCATATAGTAGAAACAACAGGAAAGATGGCCTCTCCATTATCTCGTGCGTCAGTTAGTATCTGCTTCCTCCCCCACCTCACCTTTGATTGGCCTTATACAGCCGCACCGCAACATATTCTTCCATCTGCCGCATGAAAGCTACCTACTTTCCTTTGCGCATGTGCCACAATCGTGAGGGATAGGACCAGTATAATAGAAGGGAGGCAATTTAGTACGGAACACCATGGGCCATCGCCGTATTATTCCGGTAGTCTCTAGAAGCAGTTTTAAACCAAAGTTTTAGGTCCTGTAACTGATTGGGTGACATGCTTAAATTTCCATCGAGAGTAATAAAGTTTCCAACTGTCTGCCGCCGAGATGTGTCGAGTCGCAGCTTGAGCCAATTCCTGGATATCTATGATCTCTAAAGCAATAGGGAAACTATTTGGAACGTCAGTCAAAGGTGGCTGTTTCATATTCACATAAGGCCTTCATTTCGTACTCTAGCTGAATGCAAATTTTAATTCTTCCATATAAAGTGCGATATATCTTACGTCCTTACGGTAGCTCACCGTCTAAATCATGTGTTCCTTATTCGATTCCGTATGAAATATGGATTCTTTGAATTGATTAAACATAACTCCAACGTAACCCATATTTGCCATAAGGTTGGAAATTGTTGACTCAGAAAATCTCTTGGTTGTTTTAACGTGTCTCTCCCTCCGAATGAAGAAAGTCGAGGCACTTTCAGTTGTGCTTGAAGTGTCACCGTATTCGATATATGTCAACCCGTTACTCAAGGGGATGGATCACTTCTGTGTCACCGACGGACGCTTTCCCGTGTAGTCTTTACTGGAGAATAAATTTGGTAATATACATATTCCTTCTGGGTGTTCTCCTTCGAGGACTTGGACCTCGCTCCATTAGCGACGTAAGCGTGAACGCGAGGAAATCCGCTTCCGATTGAAGACCATCGCATTCGGCCGTCGATTTGTAAGGGCCCGAGGTACGATACGAGTGCGGAGTGGCATCGGTAAGTAAGCAGGTGGCGGGAGGAATGTGAAAGCGATGGCACTCTGCGGGCACGGGCGGACGCGGTGGGAGCAATGGAGGGAGAGAAAGCGGACTGACGGACGAAGGGGACAGTGAAAGGTAAAGAAAAAGGAGAACGGAAGGAGGAAGACAAGTGACTCACGCGAGGACGAAACCAAGACGGGCTCTCCTCGCCTCTCTTTTTTTTCCTCTTCGATCGAAATGGGGACAGAGTGATTAACACACTTACAGGCACAGCTTCCGACCTTTTATGTAATTATTTTTCCACATTTAAAAAAAATAGCAAACCGGTTATTTTCGAAGGTCATAATGTAAACAATCAATAGAACAAACACGGAAGTTCAGTTCATAGGTGGGAAATAAACATTCTCGGAGATCCAAAGGCGTGATTTTTTTTAAATTAAAAAACCACTGACGCTACTTGAATGCGTCTGAGGCTTGCTAAATAATGGCAATTATGTTGCGAACTCCCACATATGTCCCATTATATTTTTTTTCGAGGTCTTTATGTATGTATGTATGATTTTTGAGTTCTAAAATACGCATCAGTGTATGCTCTTAGACAGGTAGATACATTAAAAAATTGAAATGAATTTGACTCTAAACCAGATAACAGCCATAGTATTCTGAGCATTAAAAAGCTAGTTGGAGTTGTTTAGACTCATCCACTAATGAATCAGACGGTTGTTTATTAACTATATATATATTTATATTATATATATATATATTTTTATTTACTAATATATATATATTTATTAACTATTGCCCATTGTTCTATTTGTCCAATACAATTCTTTGTCAGCTGCTCCATTTTAGCTCTTGAGTTAGCTTCAATAGACAAAGCCATATCATCAGCAAAAGCTATTAATCTACATCCTATGGGGAATTCTTTCCTTAAGATCTGGTTAGTAATGAGGTTCCACATTAACGGACCCAAAACAGATCCTTGTGGGCAGCCCCTGGTGAGGATTTTCTTTGTTGAAATAGTTTTCATTTTGTATACGACCTGTCTATTTGTAAAGTAATTTGAAAAGAGTCTAGTTAGGTTCGAAGGTATTTTTAGTGTTTTAAGCTCCTGAAGGACAGAAGGCCACCAAACAGAGTCAAATGCACCTTTTATGTCAATGAAAACCACTATTGTATATTTACTTTGATTATTTAAGTTATTTAAGAGGGCCTTGATTGAGTCTGATGTACTTCGGTTTTTCCTGAAGCCATATTGATTAGGATGATATAGCGTGTCCTCGCGAATTATTTGTATTCTCTCTTTAATTAATCTTTCAAATATTTTCCCTAGGTCAGGGAGGAGTGTGATAGGACGAAAAGAGCTGGAGTCTGCATGGTCTTTTTCTTTTGATTTTAAAATTGCATGTAGGGTCCCTGATTTCCAAGTGCCGGGGAAGTATGATAGCAGCAGACAGTCGTTGTAAATATTTGCTAGAAAACTTGTTATGTTGTTAACAAGTTTTTCGATAACAAGGCCGTGGATTTGGTCATGTCCAGGCGCTTTTTTTCGGTTTAATCTGACCAATTGCATGGAGAACTTCTTCTTCCGTGAATGGATCAAGTTTTTCAGACTCTGGGATTATTTTAGATTCCTTCCTGATTTGATCATTCTCCTTGTTGTCGAATGTGTCGTCCGGAAGCAGAGTGTCAAGGGATAGCTTGATTTTTTCCTCCAACAAAGGGATGCTTCCGTCGTCCCTGAGGGTAGTCCCTAGGATGGTCGGTAGCTTCATTTTTTCCGAGAACAATTTATAAATGAATCCCCAGGCATTTTCTTCGAGGTTTCGGGAGCTAAACTTCTCCCAGGATTTGTTTTTAGACTCTTTCACTTTAAGTTTATATTCCTTTAGTTTGGCCTTGTATCTACTTCTTAGGATATTTTTGTCTTCCGTAATACCTTTCTGGTATTCGGAACGAAGCTTATTGACCTTCACTTTCAAGTGTTCCAGCTTCACGGTCCACCAGGGGTGTTGGTTTTCCGTTTTAGTGTATTTTGGTATGATTTCATTCATGGTTTCTTTTATTGCTGTAGTTAACCTGTCTATGCGGAGGTCAATATGCTCAGTTGTTGGGGCCCATATTAATTCTCTATCGATGATGATTAATTTATTTAGGAATTTCCCATTGAGTTTTTCCCGATTTGTGCTTCCAAAGTTGAATCTAATCTGTGCGAGTGTTGTGTTTTTATTGTTTCTAATATTAAAGGTGATTAGTCTGTGGTCACTAGTGATCTGGTCTTCTATGACCTTCCATGTTCTGACTTTTCCTAGCAATGTGGCGCTGATCAGAGTTAAGTCGATGTTAGAGGATCCGTTTAGGCTATGGAATGTCTGTGGTTCGCCGGGTTCATTTAATATAAATAAGTTGGATGATGAAATTAGGTCTTCGAGTTGGTTTCCTCTGGAGTCTGTTGCTGGGTTCAACCAAGTTTCGCTCTTCGCATTCAAGTCCATGGATACAATAATTTGTTTGTGCTTAAATTTTTCAACTATAGCTTGGAGTTGGATTAGAAAAGGTAGGATATCGTGGCTTGGTGGGAAGTAGGAACTTACTAGGATAAAGGATTCTGAGGTTGATCTTAATTCTGCTACCGCTATGTACTCTTCAGTAAAGCTACTTATTTCCAAAAGATCCAGGTCTTCGTTGAACACGATTATTGCGGCAAAGGGTCTTAGTACGGTCAAAGTAGGAACTGGAAAACCATGATTTCCAGCTGTGAATTTCTTTTGACATTGAAGGGCCAAATCTCTTCTTCCCCCCTCCCCCCCAGTGGCTCACCCGGCCACCTTATTGAATACCCCTGACCTACAGGAGAGAAAGAGGGGGAAGGAGATTTGGGTGGGAAGAAAACAGGAAGATTTTGAATCACCGGTGACTTTGAATGAGGAGTGAAAAGAAAAGCGGGCGGGGTGATGACCCTCAGGGCGCGCTGTTTTGGATTTCCATGGCCGCCCTAATTCTGCGCGCAATGAAGTCTCATCCTTAATTGCCGGGCGGTGAAGTCTCCACCGAATGGCCTCTTTGGACAGACACTCGAGCCTTTCTTTGTTTCCTCCCTCGGTATTCTTCCCGCCCAGCCTGGTGACGCGTGGAAGGCGGATGAGGAGTGCAAGTGGGCCGTCCGACTCTGCCGACGGCGGAGCTTTCGGTTGCTGACTTATCTGGCGGGCAAAATCAACCCTTTTTCCTTTTCCCGGCTTTTTGCACGGAGGGAAAGATGATTCGATTCCTGATGACGCTACGTGAAACAATCTCATGGTACTAAATGGAATAGAATGGTCCTCACGGACATAAAACTGTAATCTCCGGTTGCGACTGGAGTTGTCTTTAATGATTTTTTTCTCTGCGTACACCACTTTAAATTGAACGTTTTCAGTACCCAGAAGGGAAGGCAATTTTGGAAAGAAATTGGCAATGAAATCAAGTAATGATCCACTGTTTAAGGGTAGTATGCCATTTTAAATGACTAATGACTAAATTAAGTATCATTTATTAAGTTCCAACAGTAAGGAATAATGGTTCATTGCAACAAATACGGAAATTACCTAATTCCAAATGTTCAGATTTTGATTGTAAAAATGAAAACTTATTTAGATACCCGATGGAACATCCTTATTTCCTATAGTTCTGTTTCGACAAATAAAATTAAACTGAAATGCATCAAGCATTTTAAGTACGTTCTGATTATTCTTTTTATTGGCAACATTCTTTTTTCAAGTGCAGTAACTGGGATTTATATCCTTCGATTTGCAATTATAATTTTATTTTCAAACGTAAGTAATGCATGGAAAACAGAAGTTATACATTATGTGACTTACTTTTGAGTAATGATGAACGACTATTATTAAATCAACGCTATAATAAGCTATTTTCAAATCGCTAATATACTAGCAAAAATCTCCACTTTTGAATAACGAAATAAACATTATCGTTTAAAACAACACTTTTGTCAACGCAAGGGACATTGCAGTCAAATGGTTAGTTGCTGGATAGCTAAGCTACTCGCCGTGGCGTGGAGGGACTGGGTTTGATTCCGGATGACTCCTCTGGATCCCCTGACCTTCAACCATGCTGCGCGAATTTTCGGGTACCAGTTCTTCCCGGGAATCACAGGCAGCTCAGGGAAAGGAACTTACCCCCATTAACATCCTCTTGTTGCATGAATTTCTCGCACCGTTGCGCTGAGTAATAGGCGAAGGCAGATTCTCCTCTAGCAAACCTACCTTTGGGTTGGATTCTATGGTTTAGTTCGGTTACAGCAATGCACGGTGCATGATTACGCTATCAAATATGGGATATCTGTATGACTCTAATGATGTTATGGTATATGCAACAGGTATTTCATTTCATATATGTAGTGAAATTTAGATAAAAAATATATACAAATTTCTTGCAATAGGGTATAATAGCCCTCTTTTTCATTTTTTAAAACCTAAAAATTTAATATTTTTATCATAAATGAACACTGAATGCTACGTTCAATATATATGTTGATTTTTTGTGGTAAGGTGGACTTCCTAAATTGAACTGCAACAACTTCGAGTTCATTTGAGCACATCTCAATTGCATTTGTGATACAGTTGAATCCGACGGTTTATTTGGTCGATTACTTGTGTAGTAAACGAAATGTGTTGCGATTATTTGTTCCAATGGGTACGAAATATTTCTTTTCTTCTTTCAACTTGAAAAAACTCTGGACTGAGAAAAAACAAAATTTTTCAAATGTGGCAAACGTCTTGTTCCCTTAATTTGCTCGCGATGCTTTAATTTGCGGTAAAGCTTGAAAGCATAAACTGGCATACAAACATATATATATATATATATATAATTCCTCATCCACCCGCTTCGATTCTTCACTAGAAAGTTGCAGTCATAGCCGTGTATTTGGATCACGCAGAATATGGAATGCTCGCACATAAGTCCAGGCTTATTATAAAGGGAGGAGGTGCCAAGTGGTGCAACGCTATTCTCAAGCTGCCTTAGGCATCCGGAGGCGTATTGGCAATTCACTGAATTGGGGCGAAGAGTATCCGTCAGCAGGTGAGAGTTCTGATGAGATGGAAATTACACATTGACGACGCCACAATTTGGGTCACCTCTAGAAAGCATCCGTATATAATTTTAGTTTCCTATTCCCTTTGCATTCTGTTGTTTCTGCAAATAATATCTCGCTATAAATTGCAATTCCTCTTCCATGATCAAGCACGTAGTTCTTTGACCAAATGCTCTTAAGTATATTCCAATCATACCATGCGAAATTAAATTTAAATTTTCAACCCGTGAGAATTCCTTGCATCTCCCAACACCCTGTCGCATAGTTGTAGACGACGAGTTTCTTATTATTGTAGTTTTATATCCTAAGCTATATTTTTTTCTCGCGACCCCCCCCGCATAAAATGTTGCTTAGATCTGTTTCAGAAGATCTCCGTAATTAATAGCATCTAATAAACATCTATTCGAGTCTTTTGGAGCAGTGGAACCAATATAAAAGGGAAATAAAACACAGGATGACCGAGAGACAGCATCAGGTTATTGAACGGATTCTCCGGGTTTTGAAAGTATATTCCTTCTATTGAAATAAACACCTAAAAATATTCCAATGGTGCCATTTTCGTTTACCAGGGGGTGGAATCGGGAAAGTAGGTGCCACAGGTAGAGGAGCTGGCCTTAAGAACTAAAATTACAAAACTAGCTCTACTCGTATCGATAAAATCTATTCATAGTGTAGAAACTTTTGTATATAAACCGTCTGCTCGAAGATATTTCCGAGCTACCAAGGCTGCATCAAGAATATGGTAATAAATATAGAAATTACTTCTTGCAGTTGTATAATTGTATCACATCTACATCTACTTAACACCCCGCAAGCCGCCGCAAGGGCGTGTGGCGGAGGGTGTTAGCACACCACCCGTAATTTAGAAAAGAAAAAAAAACCGCATGCTAGAACCACAAATTCATACATCCACCAAAAAACATGGCATACATTCATGTAAGAACACTTACACCCCACACACATGCAAACACTCAAACTACATCTTACATACACATGCACCTAATAGTATACCGAACAGCTTTGCAGTGTTTAACTTTGCTCCGACATGTAAATTCTATGTTTTTAATATTTCCAAACTGACTTCGGTTTCTTACTATTATGGTTTCTGGTTGTTCGGGGAAAGAATGAGTATTTGTATCTATCTGTACTGGACTCGATCTCCATTAGTTTATCTTTGTGGTCTGATCTACCTAAGTAGAGTGGGGCCATTATAATTCCTTAAGTGTCATAGTTAAACTCGTTTGTTCTGAACCTTTCTAAAAGTCTAAGCCTCGCTTGTTCTCTCCGCACTTCAAGTGGTTCCCAGCCTAAATCCCCTAAGAGACCTGTCACACTTGTGTTCTTATCATAACAATTTTTAACTAATCTAGCGGATTTTGTCTGGACTTTATCTAATTCTTTTTGCCAAATTTTCTCCCAAGGATCCCAAATACTTGCGGCATATAGTATTCCAAATGAGGTCTAACTAGAGCAAAATAACACCTCTCTTTAAGTTTCTCATTACATTTCCCCACCACCCGTTTTATGAAGCCAAGTTTCTTTAAAGCTGATCCGCATATTGTCCTGATATGTGCTCCCCATGAAAGGTGTGGTGTTAGAACAACCCCCAAATAATGAACTTGATTGGCCGTAGTCAATACTGAACCCTCTGTTTTGTAGTGTATATCCTGTTCCTCGCTTCCTTTGTTCCAAAATTTCAAAACTGCGCATTTATCTATATTAAGTGTTAATCCCCATTTATTGCACCATTCCGAGATATGGTCTACGTCTCTAGAGAGTAGCTCGCCATCTAGTTGGCTCCTTATTTCCCTGTATACCACCGTGTCGTCAGCAAATAACCTCAGATTGCTACCAACGTGTGCGCTTAAGTCATTAATGTATATTAAGAACAGAAGAGGCCCTATTACACTTCCCTGGGGGACGCTCGAAGTTACATCTCTATCCGTTGAGCCCAACCCACCCAATATTTGTTTGCGATTTGACAAGAAGTCTCTAATCCAATTAATAATTTTCTCATTGATTCCATAGTATTTAAGTTTATGTAACAGTTTATTGTGTGGGACTTTGTCGAAGGCTATTTTGAAATCCAGGAATTCGACATCGACTTGTGTGTTGTTTTCTCCCGATCTAAGTATATCGTGAATGAAGAGACCAAGTTGTGTTTCGCAAGATCTGCTTTTCCTAAATCCGTGCTGGTTGTGGATTAGTATTTTCCTACTATCAAGAAAACTCATAATGTTAGTGACAATAAAGTGTTCCAATATTTTACAAGAGATCGATGTTAAAGAAATGGGTCGGTAATTGGTTGGTTTATCCCTGTCGCCGCCTTTATAGATGGGAGTTATATGGGCTAGCTTCCAGTCGCGAGGCACTGAGCCTTCTTCTATCGATTTAAGAAAAACAATATGTAAAAACGGGGCAATGTGTTCAGCTAATTCCTTTAATATTGTAGCAGGTATTTCTTCCGGACCAGGTGCCTTGTGTGCTTTGATACTACGGGTGTACTTTGGTACTAGCAGGTGTACTATTCCCTGCTTGGTCAGTGTAAGATCGCTCATGTGTTCCCTGGGTGGGTGTGGAGGATCGTTTGGTGCGTTGGTGTTTTTATTGTAGACGCTCTGGAAAAAATGGTGTAAAATATTTGTCTTTTTCACGCTATCTGTAATGATTTCTCCATTTTTCGTCTTCAAAGAATGAACAGTTGGACGTTTACCCTGTATTTCCCTAACGTGGGACCAGCATGACTTTGGATTTTCCTCAAGATATTCGCTTAGCATTTTAGATTTAAAAGAGTGTAGTGCTGTGCGCGTAATACTTTTCGTCTTACTACGACATTCTTTTAGTTTCTGTTTGGATGTATTCATATTAACTATATCGTCACTTTTTAAACTCCCTTTGAAATTTGACTGTAGCTTTCTTTGCCTTCTTAATGCCGATCTGACTTCCCCGTTGTACCATCCAGGTTCCTTACTGTCGCATTTGAGTTTGGACGGGATGTACGTCTTCATTCCTTCGCGTAAAATATTTAAGAAATAATTCCAAGTGTTCTCCGTATTGGTTGTCAGTGTTTTTGTTTTGTATTCTGGTAATTTTATTTTTAAATATTTTCGTAGTCCGTTAAAATTTCTTGTTGCATAGGTATATTTTACGCTTTTCTTTGTTTATTTTGACGAACTTAGTTTTTAACTATACAAGAATAGCCTTATGGTCACTGATTCCGTCTATTATTTCAATGTTTTAACTCCTTTTGAACTTTTACTGTAGCTTTCTTTGCCTTCTTAATGTCGATCTGACTTCCCCGTTGTACCATCTAGGTTCCTTCTCTGTATTGGGGTTCAGAGTTTTTGTATTTTATTCTGGTAATTTTATTTTTAAATATTCTCGTAGTCCGTTAAAATTTGCCTTGTTATATAGGTATATTTTACGCTTTTCTTTGTTTATTTTGACGAACCTGGTTTTTAACTCTACATTAGCAACTACGTGAAGTAACTAGGGTACAGAAATATTTAAACAAAGCGCAATTAAGGTTTGATTATTTCAATTAAAGAATAAATTATTAGGTTTATAACATTTCCAAGTATTGATTAACTTCTTTAAACAAACATCGTTGACGGAAATAAGAGAATGTCGAGCCGCGCGCTGTATCTCAGTGGTGTTGAATGACGTGGCTGCTTGCACCCAGGAAAGTTCCGTTCGGAACAACTTCGCGCTGCTTTACTTTTGAAAAAAAAGGAACTGAACGGGGCGCACTGGAATTGCCCTCGTTGGTTTATTGCGAGGAGTGTTCGGCGTCGAAACAAATTCCTGTTGGGAATGTGTTCTACGGGGGAATAAAAAAAATGTGGAGAGGATTAGAACGGCCGCCTTCGCAATAGACGCAACCCTGGACTGGTTCCATGGAATCTCCTCGCGGGCGGAGGGGGACCGGCCCGCAACGGCGTGACGTCCTGCGCGACCCCCCCCCCCCCCGGGTGTGCGATAGGAGAGCGGGTCCCTCCTTCCCCTTCCATACATATCCAGCACACGATATTGAAGATGTGTGGAAGATGGACGGTTGAGGAGAAATTGCTTCCTTCTTCTGAGGGTCGGTCGATTTGATTCGGAGAGGCGTGTGACCGATTGGAGGGGGGTCGTCGGGGAGGTAGAGCCTTCGACACGCTCCGAACCACGGTCCACACCAGAGAGTCGACAGGGCGGCCAATAGACGAGCTCTTGGTAAATGAATGAAGGCAAAATTACAGTCGGGGGGGTATTTTATTTCTCTCTCCAATCTCCGCCAATCACCACTTAACCACCGTTAGGTAGAGAGTGCGGAATGAAATTGAGTTTTCTTTAAGATGATCACGAATGGAGGTGCAAGTTATTCTTATGATAACCGTTTCCAAGAAATAATAGCTCTAATAGCAATCTCAGGGATACATGTTAATTATACTGAAGTGGAATTGCTGGGTTGACCTGGGTATCGGGGGCGATTCGGTACCCGATAGGTTTGGGTCTGGAGCTACACCTCTGGAATATATATTTGTGGAATTCCCCAACGGGTATGGCAATGCGGGTTTATGGAACGATACAGTTTTAGTCATCGGAGCATAGCCAACTAAAGTCATACTATACGACCTTAGCCACTTCAAGTAAATCGAATTAAGAAATCGATATACCTCTTGCATTAAAGGTGAATCAATAATGCGTTGATGTATACTCGACACAGCATCAAAATGCAAATAGAATCCCCCGATAATATTACCTATCCAAATAGTGGGTATTCAATGAACTGGGAACACAATCACCATGAGACCGTATCCATTTAATGCTATGCCTCAACATAAGTTATTTATTTTGGCGCTTAGACTTTATTCATTTTAAATGCTTTATTATCACGTTCCTATTCATTTTCAAAAAATAATTGTGGCATGCTTGAATTACGCAGAATAAATCATATTATTGCAACAACGTAGTGGTCAATAATATAGTTTAATGGTAATAATAACATGTTTAGTGGTTTAGTGGCTTGTCACTTCCCAAGAGAACGGCAGTGCCCGCCCTGCCACATCGGTAGATTCATTCATTCCATATTAGATGGCGTTCAATTACACCTCACAGATAGCCTACCGATTACATTTTCCGTCATCGTTGACGATTTCAATACTGGACGCGAAACATATTTTATTCAGTGAATATTTATCTGTTTTTTGTGCTAATTTAGAACTCTTTCGAGCAATAAAAAATTGTTATCAAAACCCATTGCCCAGAAAAGTATTTCCAAGTACTTTTATACAAGTTATTCACAACCGTTATATATATTTCGAATAAATGCTATTATTTTGTGCAATTGGAAATCGATAAAATGTTTTTCTCTCGCCAAGGGTTTATCGCGGAAGGTTAGAAGCCGAAAACCGATTTGTTCCTCGAGAGAGACCGCATGATGGCGCGGAACACTCACTAAGGCACCTCTGTAGAGTGGGGCAGCTCCATATAAACGACGTCCTGCTCTGCCAATGGGTCATATATTCAATATCCCAAATTAATGCGTGAATTAAGTCAGGAATCAAAGACGAGAGGAGAGAAGAATAGGGCAAATGTTAAAGTGTCAATCCTCTCGAGCGAAAAAAACTACCTATAAAAAATTACTGTGTTAAATAGAATCTCCTGTTCTTGAAACGCACCATCTTGTTTGTATTGGAGTTCTACATTTGTTGCCATGGATGCTAAGGGAAACAATTAGAAAAGAAAGTTAAAAACAAATGTTTTATTAATGTGGTAACAGGTCTAAATTCCATAAATGATACTTAGAAACCGATATTTTTTGGAAGTTATTATAAGTTTAATAAGTGAAATCCCTCTATAATGTATATATGTACCCATAAAAAATACATTTTATTAAGCACGCCATCTTGTTCATATGGAACTTCGTAATAGAGGTAGTTACTTTTGTTTCCATCAAGTGATACTTATCTCTTATATGTTTTAATATCATTTGTTATTGATACACTTTGATTTTTTTATTTTTAATGGAACTTATGAGGAGTGTCCCGCAGTTTCACTATTATTTAGTTGTTTACCGTTTGTAGTAGGTGATCTCCATGGACTAAGAAACCTAAGGCAAAGCTTCGAGATATGGAATAATAGTTCAAAAATTGATTTCTGCTGCTTTAAAAGTTTAGAACAACCCCTTTTCTTACTCCTCTGGTCGACCCGAAAATTTCCTCGAACGCTCCTCCGAATACTTCCAGCCTCAATAGAACACAGATTTACAGCAGTCCAAACGAGGCAGCCATTAATCTGTATTTAAATAGTTTTTTCCATCGGAACTGATCCGCGAGGAGTGAGATAAGGAGACAAATGAAGGGGAGGGAGCGATTTTCTGCGCCACTAAGCCTTCAAAGACTGCCCGTGATTGCGGTCATTAAAGTCTCCATTCCCATTCTGCGGTGCCTTCCAGAGGGATTGAATTTTCTGAAGGAGCTGGCTGGGGCGTTGAGTGGACTTAGCAGTGGCAAGGCGCGAGCAGAAGAAAAAATACTGCATTAAAAATGCATGGCGCAGACAAAAGAGCAACGATATTCCATCGCCGGGGCGATACACCCTCCATACCCTTCCTCTCCGAGGAATTCGTCAAGCCATCAAAGTCCGGAATAGTGGAAGAGGGCGGTATTGTTTTTCCTCTTATGACCCGGGATCAGTTTACCCAGTCTGAAACGTACAAACACAGTCAAATTCAAATCACTGAGGCGTGAGGCTGAGAATGGCGTGTGGAGAATGATGGGAAAAGTGGCAACGTGGCGCGAAGCCAGAAATTTCCCGAAGGAGTGGGAAATGACGACCCATTTAGTTTAGTTAGCCCAGGTAATGTCTTCAGCCCTTTTGCAGTGAGCGAGGAGTGCCGAAATGTTGCGGAAAGTTATCGAAAAAACCGTAATAGGTACAGAGACATGTGGTGGAACTTTTCCAAAGCGGAAAATGGTTTTATCGCAAATAATTCCAATGTTTTTGTTTTCTCCAATGTTGTATCAACAACCGTGAGAGAGAGAGAGAGAGAGAGAGAGAGAGAGAGAGAGAGAGAGAGAGAGAGAGAGAGAGAATAACAGCGAAGAAAGTTGGTGATTAGATTTGTTCGCAAAGAAATCAACCGCAGAAACTCAATGTTCGGCTAAAAATGTGACCAGGTTTTCATAAAAAAATGAAGAATTAGTTCTCTATTCCTCTCGTAATCTTCTATCAAGACGTCCAAGAGACTCAAGAGATCGATCGATATCCAACGGTCAAGAGACCCAAATACTCCAGCTGCTGACTCTAGATAAGGGGAATATCGACTTATAATCTCGAATTATCGGTTGTTATGAGGATTACATGCTAAATGGTGGTGACTTAATAGTGATATCGATCGGATGCGTGTTTAGGCATATTAATTTAGGAGGGCGCCTTATTTTAGCTGCAAACAGGACCTTCCTAAATTTTCATTTTTTCCCAGTCATATTCTAGTACCTGGCACCTGCAATTAATTTTTTAATATCATTATTTATTTACTTCCTAGTTACATTTTGAATTCGTAATTGTTGTTTACGTATTCATAAAATAACCCTTATGCAAATCGAAATGGGCACGAATATAATTGACTGCTTGTTATGCCTAAAATTTATCCTATTGAAGACCGTTACCACAGCTTATTTTGTATATTTCTAACGGTGGGAATGTAATAAAAACCTGATAACTCTGGGCTGAGGAGGATTACGGGTTTGCTGGATGACCCCATTTCCTTGGTCCGATTACTATGCAATTGGCGGGGGCGGAGAGTGGAGACCATCGGCCCTTTGCCTCGTGGTTCCTTCCCCCTGTAATCTACGAGGAACACCCCCGATGTGTGTGTCGGCTCGGAGAGATCTTGACGTGGGATTGACGGAGGGGAAATCGCTCCCTTCCTGTCGGAAGCACGGAGAGGCGGGAGGGAGAGTGACACATTGGACCTGCGATGTTCTGCCGCGGGACGTTTTTCGGGATCCGGAAACTCAAAGCCATCAATTCCGGGAACAATTCATTCCCTGAGCACGGTAAATTATAACCTGCGAGAGAGGGAGAAAGTAAGTTGAGCCACCTCGCCTGGTGTTTTTATTTTACAAGGTTCCAGTCCCAGGTGGGTGCTCGATTTTCTCCGTAGCGATTGACGCTATGCCGAGGTGAAACAATAACGAGAAGGGATCTGCTTCGATGGATCCAGACTGCCGTATTTACACTTGTCTCCCATGGAATGCGATTTTTTCATCCGACAGCGAGATATTTAAGGAAGGAAAAAGTATTATACTAACTTAATAATGAATTTGTCCGCAGAATTTATTGATGCCTACCGCTTCACATGACCTCGAATAGAATAAGCGGTCTTTAGAGATCTTATTGTGGTGTTATTCAAGCACTTCTTTAATTCCAATTGACAACATTGGCCTAAAATATTTGTCTTCGAAATCAATTCCATCTATCAGATTTAATAACATTCGTCTTTGAACACTAAGGGGTTTCATTCCATTCAAGTGAAACTAAAGAAACGGAAGCAAGATTAGCTATCGCTCAAACATGAACAATAACACATACTGAACTTAAATTGAAATTAAATTTAAAATACTTCGCCTTTCCACATAAAACAATTTTATTACGACCTAGGTTTCGTTATGGTATAACATCATCAGTTATACCATAACGAAACCTAGGTCGTAATAAAATTGTTTTATGTGGAAAGGCGAAGTATTTTAAATTTAATTTCAATATGAATAATTTCCACCAAGTGACGCCAGAAACTGTTTCAAATATCACATACTCTTATTTTTAAATTCAGAAAACAGATTTGGCGACTACTCAAATTCAAAATTTTGGGCAATTCTTTTGATCGCATGCATCTTCAATGTTAAAGATCACTGACATGAAGGCTTTCCAGAAAGTAACCTCTGTTTGTGATTTAACCGAACGGTCGCTGTACTGACGCACGCTGTAGGTCAGTGCGCCGCGAGCTGTAGTGGTTGGAATGTCACGCTGCTTGTCGGTTGTTTATAGTAGCGAGTTGAAATGAACAATGAAATTGAAATACCCGCCAAATGTATAGTTCGTTCTGTGATAAGCTTTTTACGGATAAAAAACTTCAAAGCTGCTGACATTCATCATTGGGAAATGTGTGCTCTGTCGTGGGACGAAATGTGATGGGTAGCAAGAATTGAGTGCGTCAGCGGTTTCATTCGTTAAATACTGAACGGAAAAATGTCCACGATGAAGACTAAAGTGGGCGCCTGTCTTAAGGTGAGCAAATATTGCACCTGAAAATTGACGAACAGGTTCATGAAAACCGGCGTTTTATGATATCTGAAATCATTAGAAAGTTTTCCACAGATTTCTACGACTTTGTTGTATGGAAATACGACTGAAAGGTTAGGCAACTAATACATGTTTTGTGCTCATCTTGACGAGGAACTTCGAGATGCCAAGTTAATCGGTTGGCTGCGATCTCAGAAAGGCGGCCGAATTTTCTACTGAAGGAATTTGACCACTAATACAGAGGTATAGCATGAATGTTTGAAACCATTTACGAATATTTATATAGAAAGGGATATGTAGTTTTTAGATGAAAATATTAAATATTCTGTATCTATTCCAGTGTATTTTTTATAGCAAAAAGGAGGTTACTTTCTGGGCAGCCTTCCTAAAATTTAAGTGCTTTTTTAAAGTAAGAATGAAGCAGCAATAATTTTACAGTGTAGTGCAAAGTGAAGAATTCCTTGAGGGAAAACGTATTTTGAAATATCCCTCAACTTCCACACGTGTGCGTAATGTGTTCATTCGCTAGGAGGAAAATCAGTTTTTTATTTCATCCAGTTTTCGGAGTTGAGGGTCGAATTTTGGGTGTAACACTCTCTGGAATTCCATCATGTTCACCCTGCTTATATTATAGTTATTACTGTTCTCCGTTCCATTTTTGTCGGCGGAAAGAGCTACCACTTAAAAAATTCAAAATTGGAACATGATCGGTGCAAACTTAAGGATTCTGTAAGCCGGGAGGCACTCTCATCACAAAGGGACACAGGGTTAGGCGGGGAAGTTGTTGAGGGTCTCAAAATGATTGCAAGTGGCTGTGGAGAACTTTGAATTACAGTTTCGCATTGAAAAGGTGGATTCGGAGATGCTCGTGTTTATATCGACTCTTATTACAGAGAGACATCAGAAAGCGGTTTACGTGTATTTCCTATGCATTTCAGAAGCAGGAAGGAAACCAGTTGCAATTAAATTTCTTAAAATAAATTTTTACTCCCAAAAATTCTGTTAATAGAAATTTCTATAACACCTTTTTGAATAATTAAATATTAAGACTGGCACCTTTTTGGAATAATTAAATGTTAAGATTAAACGACTGAATACTCAGTTTTACAACTCAGTTATTTGATTGTTGAATTTTCATTTGAAACTAGTTAAGATGTGATTTTAATCTGAAATGAACATAATAGCCATTTATTATTGTTAGAAGTTTGTGGGCTATTATTGAACTTTCTCCCCACGGCCAAATCGAAATGGAAATCAATTACTGTTATATGGCGTAACTTTTAATAAAAATAAACATAAATACGGTTATCCGAATGTCGGTTTGGTCGAGTTCTAAGTCCATTACTAAGCCCAAAGTAGTGTGAAGTTCACACATCAGGGTAGTTAAGGGGGCCAGATTCTTTCCCTGAGTTAATATTTACATGATAGTTATTTCATTATTATGAGGCATTTGATCAAGTTACAAGAAGGTAGCTATTGCTTGTTCTGTTTTTATTGCATCATTTTTATAACGTAATTTTGTATACAAATTTGGTAATTTCGTGTATACGATCCTAGTGGGGTTAGGCTTGCTAAGCAATAAACTGAGCTCCATCGAATTTCTCGCGTTTCAAAGATCTAGGCGAAACGTTGCAAAGAGGGGGAAATTCGTGATGCGATTTTGATGGCATGGCAACGGTAGTCGCTCTCAGCCAAGTGGCTGGCCATAAAAGAAGATCATCTCCGGTTCGTTCGAGAGAGAGACCAGACTATTCCTGCTGCGCTCGGACACTCTCCAGCGAGTCTACATAGTGTCACTCACAGTTGGTATACTATATGCTAAAGGAAAAGGGGCGTTGAAATCACTTGTCGTCTACCCGGTCTCTACTGTAAAAACTACTCTGGTGCCAATTGATCAAAGATAACTTGGGCTCGTCCACTAAATATCCCATTTCTCATAAGTTTTAATATTAATTTTTAATTTGGGGTTTCGCTAAATCTCACCCTCAAAAATTCAAATGGAAGGTGTACTTCTTTCGCAATTGAATGCTAGATTCGTATCGGAACAACTAACTAATTTAGGTAATGGATTTGAAACGCATCACGACCTTCGATGAACTGCCTTACAAGGTGAAGGTTACCCCACTGAAAACAGTGATGTTTTGGATGGGTGAACCATCTGCCAACAATAACGCCGTCTGAATTCCACTGACTCGTGACCCCGTGACTGGTCAGCGTACTCATGTTAAATAGGTATCGGCAATTGACTTTTATGGCTTGGGGAGGGGGAGGTGGAGAGGGGGTTGGTGTATTGAAAAGGTGGCACGCAGTCTTTTACTGGAGTAATCCGGGTTTCGGACGAAATTTTGTACCAATTCTCCCATGTTGACAATTAGACTTCGATTCCCGAACGTGACTTAAAATTTGATTGATGGTCAAGTTCTTTTTTTATTTTTTTACTGTGAATGTTTGGAATTCTTTGCATTGTCCGATGAACGTCACTTTTACCCACTGCTGGGCATCGTTAATGTCAATAGGTATACATGTAGGAGTGTCTTGAAGCAGTTCACCTCTACCCTTATGTTGATTGAATTTATTATATTTGCACGACGGTTTACGAAGTAATCTTCAGTGAACCCTTTTTAGGAAATTTAAAAACTTTCCACAATTACGTAGCTATGAAACGCGAAACCATTCCGCCACAAAATTTCAAAGTAATTTTGATACGGGAAGTAAACATCTGATTCTTGTTCGTTATAACAAATGTCGATCGATTAATCTTCGATATTGTAAAATCTAAAGCGTTTTTTAAGTTAGAAACTCGTTTATCTTCCTTCATAAAGCTCAGCTAATTGAAATGACAGCATTGTGTTTGCATAGATTCTCAGTTTTATTTTTTTAACTGCAAAATTCATCGAAAAAGTTCGATGTGGGCTATCTCTGTCTGATTTCATACCCTTACTATTACTTTAGGGAAAGATAAAAATGCACGCATTTATTTTGATAGTAAAAAAATACATTTTCCGAAATTGAAACAAGCTTGGGAATAGTGAAGAATCCGTTGAAGTCTTCGCGGATTGTTTTCCACCGGGTGATCAGGTTATGGATCAGCTGCCGACGTTTCGATGACATAACTCCGTCGTCCTCAAGGCCTCGCTGACGAATAAATTACGGTTGTCCCAAAAATAATGTCTGTTTCTTTTTGTGTCCCAATCTTTTTCCATAGTAAATATTGGGAATGAAGGAAGGGCTCCTACGCACTACGACCTTAGGTACTCAGATAAAGCCGGCATTATTCTTCCAGAGTCTTAAGTTCTATTCAAAAATAGTTAAAGTGAAAGAAAATTATCAAAATATTCCATAAATTACAGTAGATTTCACTCTTTTTCAATTTAAACATTTTGTATAGAACACTTCACGGTTTAAGAGGTTTTTTCCCTCTTTATTCCGCCGACTAGGTCTTGCATGTTATCCCTTTTGACGCAACACACGGTTAAATGTAAACATAAAAAGGAATGGCGAAATAATACCCTCTATGTTTATTATCGCTATAGCTCTGGATATCGTTTGGCTTACGTGTAAAGTAGCCCCTATTACCACGTTCAAGTGATTAACCGAGTGGTTTCGTCAGTAGTTTTATAACTAAGTCATAAGTACACGTTTCAAATGGAAAAAGTTATCTTTCAGTAAAAAAAATCACGAAAATTTTTCGGAAGGTAAATTGGTTGCTTTTAGATCGTTCAGAGAAAGAAAACTTTATGTTAATGTGAAATGTGATTCTAGAGTCTTGCCACGCGCAAACTGAAAGGTACACCAATAGGAAATTTGCAAAAAGTACCTGATGTGCAAATATTGCTCATAATTTAAAAGATTAAAACTAAAAATAGCGTCTTGATTAAAATTTTTAGGGACCTCTCAAATTAATAATCATGCATGCAGCATATTCCAGGGGCTGTTTGATGTAAATTTTATGCCTATTACCTCCTGAACCAGTGGATTTTAACTTTGAAATAGGCCGACACTCCTCTGCCCATGAAATACTATATATCATATTACCCTTAGAGCACAGACACTGTTGTGATTCAATGGCGCGCTTGTACGTAGCAGAGAGGGATGGAGGGAATGCACGATACACGAACGAGGTGGGAAGAACGGAATAACTTCGAACTAATATCTCATAGCTCATCATTGACTGTGGACAACTTCACAGTTTCTTTCCTCTTTTGGAGGCAGTTTCTGACGCGTGAATCACTGGAGATTTCTGGCGAGTCGAGAGTGGGACTGCGCTGAAAATTGAAAATCGATGTTTTTGTCGTTTTTTGTGCTCCTCGGCCAAGCAATAGGCATTGTGCGCCCACTTTATTCGGTCGCGTGTACTTTTTGCAATCGTTATTGATAGTTCACTACTGCATGGAAATGATTTTTGAACGGTTCCACTATGAATTATAACGCCTTGGTGAACTCCTGTACCACTTCCGCAATGCATCTCTTGCCTTGTACTCTTTTCCCTTCTTAATATTCAAACACTGTCTACCTTCCATTATACTCTTCAATAAGTATACTTTTCCTTTTCCCCTCACCTGACATTTATTGCCACTACTCATATCCATTCCTCTACTGTCTGATATTATATTAATCTAAAACACGCTTTTTATTAGGTCATTGTATTTCACGAACTTAGGGCGTGTATATGTTGTTTGGCATACCTTTGTACACAACGTAACATACCTCTTTTCTTCTGAATAACATCACAAGGTTTGTTAAAAAAGTATCGGGAAATGTTTCTGCTACAATGCCTCAAAATTCTTCAAAGTCAAAAAACTTTTGCGGTGATTTTTCCTCGACTCGAAGACTCCCTGGTAGGTGGATTCCGGAAGGTCCTTGGGGGTATGCGTGGAAGCTCCTTTGTCGATACTTCCTATGGTGGTGGGGTCCTTTGAGGAAGGATTTCACTTTTATTGGGAATATGAAAAAGTTCACTGGTGCCAAGTCGGGGCTGTAATGTGGTTGGGGAATCGTCGCGATGTCGTTCTTCCTCGGTTAGTCTTGCCGAGGTTGTAACCTTGCAGCAGGTTCAGCTGGGACCATTGGTACGAGTTTAGCGCAGATCTTTCGCTTCGCCAAAAATTTCAGTGACAATGGTGTGTACTGTCATCTTAACAAATCGAATACGATCTGGGATTATGCGCACTCGTTAACTGACGGTCGGAATTCAGCACTTTACGCACACGTTGTCGTCGGTTCTTGACGTCGACGGTCATCTAACGCGGGGCTCGTCCTCCGAACTTTCTCGGCTATCTTTGTAGATCTTTTGCCACTTAAAAAATGCAGTTTGTGACATGATTTCTTCCTTAAACGCTTGGCAAATCATAACCAACGTCTCCGTTTCCAATTTTCACAGTCCAACACAACATTTGTTGGGGTCCCGCTGTGCAATCGTTCGCTGCATTTTTGCGCTTGCACTGTGGTGCTCGATAGGGGTCAACTAATAGTACGATCTAGCCTGAATGAACGCTCGCTGGCGCTTGGCGCATATTTAAGATGAGGCCCCCCACCACCGAACCTGGAAAGTGCGATGCACAGTCACGTCAGGAAAATATTGTTGCCTATACTTTTTATACAAACCTTGTTCGTCCTTATTCAAGCACCCTTCTCTATTCGACGCTTATATCAAATTTCGACCGCTTGCAACGCTATATTTTCACTTTTGCCTTACAACTACGCCTATTTAAAATGACCGTACGAATAAGGTGTATTTTTTAACGTGAATTTTTAAAAATTCACTGAAATAGTGACTCAGAGCCATTGGAACGTGGGTGGCTTACAAGTTATATTCACGTTAAGTGGTGGGACGACCGTTGGATTGAGAGCTGAGGATCGATGAATAAAAATCATAATTTACCACACACTAGGTGAAAGATTACTCAATTGGATCAATTTACCTGAGGGAGTGGAAGACATGACGTACAATTATGTATGCCCGCGCGCCGAGAGTAGTAATCAGTGCACAGTGCTTTCAAATCGGTTAGTCCTTAGTACTCGCCAATAGCGTCCTTATTATTTACAACGAATCGTATTTCAGTAAGGGGACTATGTTAACATCCCCGAAGACTTGTGGCAGGGCATTGTGGGGGTCATTTTGACAGTTTTGACCTCACTTACGAAAACACAGTTTGGGAGACCCTGTGAGAATTAGCCACTACCTCAATCCAAAATACCAACACGGACTCATAAACCCCAAAAGTTGGCTAATGGGCTTGATCCGATGCCCCAAATAATTCTAACTTGCCTGCGCCCTATTTGGATGTACGTGGGATTCCTGGAGGACTTGCACTCTCGTCATAGTACTCAACATTCCATCGTTGACCTGGTTACGTTTGCGCCTCCCTCGGGATATGAATTAACTATTTTCTTCCTGGTCTGCATTCCTAGTCACCACGTGCGGTATGGCGACATTCTTCTAAGGAATAGCAATGTAGAGTTGAATCCGGTTGGAAAATTCCGAACTCCTATTATATTCTAATGCTGTGAACAAGGAAAAGATGGTCTTTGCTGGCTAACCCTTGAACAAAACGCAGAAAAATTATCATTGAATCAATAAATTTGTGTGAAATGGATTTTGGTATTACTTATTCTTTGTACCATTGTTTTGAAAGTCATATTCAGTGAAAATGAAAAAGAAAACTTGAAAACTTTCTTGCAAAACGTTTTAGGAAAGGGCCAAACCATTCCCCTGCAACATTTCAACTCAATTTAAATACGGGAAGTAAACTTCTGATTCTAAATCGCCGTGACGACAACGGAAATCGTTTTGATAATTCTTCGGTATTGTAAAATCAAAAGCGATTCTCAAGTTAGAAACTCGTTTGTCTCTCTTTATAATGGGAGACAATTGAAATTTCCTAACTGTGTTCACATAGATTTCCAGGTTCATTGTTTCAAACTGCAGAATATCTCGGCGATGTTTTGATGTGGACTCTTTATCTCTCTCTGTCTGACTCCATATGCTTGTTCTTTTGGGAAAGACGAAAGTTCATGCATTTATGTTGAGAGTATATACATTTCACCAGAAAGTGAAATAAACCTGGTAACAGTACAAAGGTGTTACTTTTGGCCTTTCGGTTGGAATATAGACACGTATGTATGTGTATGGCAGTCCCTCCGATATTTTTATTTGAGTTAGGAAAAAGGCCCCGTTAGCAAAGGCGCGCGTTGCGACACGAGTGGGTGTGGTCCCGTTGCTCGGTTTGTTTATTCATTCGCGACCCAATCGCCAGCCAATCACTATGGACCCAATTTTGACCTTCTTCTCTCCCCGATTACTGAAAAGAAAATTGAGTGATGAATTATTGAGGAGATCCAAGCATACTAGATCACGGCATCATAACCATTATTAACGAAACGAGCCAAATTTCCTCGCGTCAATCCTTCAGCAAGTGGTTCTGGGGTTTCTCAATACCTCCTACAAATGCGGAGAGATTTTTGGGAGAACTTGCACCATTTTAATGCGTGGTTAAATTGAGATGTCTTTCGATGGCAACTGTATTTCTTTCTTGTAAAATATTGCGTGCTGTTGGGACTCATGACCCGGAATCAATGATTCCATTTGTTCCAGGAATGAAATGCGAGCCGATGGCCGATTGGGTGACGAGAAAATCTGCGTGAATGTTGCGAGGTCACTTAAAGCGAGTTACCGTTCCATGAGAGGTAAAGGGAAACAATTATCATCCATTGGTCGCGTTTACTAAAGTAATGTTTCTATCGCTGGATCACCGTGGCGATTAGATTGAAAAAACTCTTGGCCTCAATATTTTACTACAAAATCGTCGAAGGGATGTCTAAAGTTCACCGATATGTACGTGTTAAAAAATGTCGGGTAGTTAGGGTATGGCTCGTGGAAATGTAATATTTAATTTTATGCCATGCGTGGGCTACTTACACGAAGTGTGTTTTCATAGAAAGTTCTTAACAACTATGCGCTCTCTACGTCATTTCATTCTATAATTTCAATTTGCGTTCATAGTTTAAAAGATCGCTTTTTATTTATCCTGTATTTATTGGATTACGAGGGCTATTATGTGTGAAGAGAAATAGTTGAAGAATGTGCCTTTCAAATGTATATAATAAGACTTTGTCATGTCATTGGGTTCATATTTTTTCAAAACGTACGTTATTTTCATGGACATCCCTTGCATATTAAACGTGTGCTTCCTTTAATTTTCAGATATAAAATTGGATTTCATAAATGACGACGGCACTTGGTGTAGGGTCATTTGCGTCCATCGCTACTCTCGTATAATGTCGCACGAGTTGATGTCGAAGTTATAACACTTTTCCTATTTTACTCACTTCTTGGTATTTTAGAAGTAACCGTCGTACATTTTATCCGTGACTATTTCTCTGTTTTCGCATCTTTGAGAGCGAAGGACGGGGGCGGCCTCGGAATTATTTGAAAATTGTTCTTAGTTTCCCATTCAAACAGAGTTTCATATGAATCTTCTCCTTGCCGGCATAGTTAAGGAAGCGTGATTCATTTCAATTGGCCATCGTCCGTCAGGTTTATTGAGACCCATCACATCGTATTTCATATGCACTCGGTCCTCTTGCGCAACCATTCTCCGTTTCCCCGCAGAAAGTGTGCTAGAAAAGGGGTTGGCCAATCTGCGCGCAGCAGTGGATGAAGCCTCGACTCCGAAAATTTCTCACTTCCATTAAATTCTGAGGGGACATTCCTTTTTTTTCAAGACGATGACTTTCACGAAGCATCTCGTCGTGGACTTATACTGTAAGTTTTGTTGTACCGATGTGATTTCTACTCGAGTCCTCAAATAAAGAAACAATGGCAACACTTGACGAAGTGATCTGTTTCCGACTTAAATTTTGTGTTAAACGTTTGCCAAAACAAGGTTAGCTCGTAACGGAAGTGATATTTTCTCATGTTCTCGCCATTGAAGATGTTGATACAATTTAGCGTAATGTTTCAATCTTCCGATTTCACTTCGTATATTTAGTTACAGTTAGCCTCTTAATAGTTAAAACAATCTTATGTTATGATACCCCGTTGTTTTATATTGCCAGGGATTATTTCTAAACGGAAAATCATATTTCAGTCAGAGCAGCGATCATTCTATTTAGTTTGCTGCCTAATCTACCATCGTCTTTATACCTTAAATAGTTCAAGGTCAAATCATTGTAACAAGAAAAGTAACGCAGGAAAAAAACGAGAAAAAAGAAAAGTTCGAAGCGGTATTCCAACTCCCCATCGTACCCTTTTATGGTTTTGTTCTTATAACAGGTAAGTGGATGGCATAAAAAGAAAGTGCGTGATCTCAATCAAGTACGTGGGATCTCAGGTTGTAAATATGATGGACTGCACCGTCCGACATCGTTAGGTCGTTGGGCGCCACCACCACCACCTCACCCCACACCATCCATCGCCCCCCTCCCCCAACCCCGACTGGCGCGCATGGGAATTCGAGTGCATCGGTGATCCGATGTTGTGACTCTTTAAAATATTCTTAAAGGCTAATTACCTATCGCTCCTCTGATTTTCGCTTAACCCTTAAGTAACTGGATGCATTTTAAAAAAATTCATGGTTTGAATAAGTGGGTCGTGGTAGTCCAGGGGGTAGAGCGTTCGACTGCTGACCGTAGGGTCCCGGGTTCGATTCCCGGGCAAGGCACTCTGGACACCTGTAGCTCTACCCAAGATATGTACCAAGTACCACATCTTCCTGGGAAAACCATAACCGGCACAGGGAAAGGAACTGGCACCCCTACCCTGACGTGTCAATTTCACACGCCGTATAGGGCTTAGTACTGGGTGAACTCTACCATCACCAACTAAAAAACCGACCTTCGGGTTGATTATTGTGTCTATGCTTTTTTTATGGTTTGAATAAAAGTTATCGGGAAAAGATCCAGAAAATAGATTTATTTCATATGCTGCTATAACGGCACAAAATTCTTCAAAGTTCTTCAACCCTTGAGCGTCGATATACTTTTGATAGCGGCTTTTCCACGACTCGAGGGCTCCCTGGTAGGCGGAAGATCCTTAAGGGCACGCTTGCAAGCGTGTTTGGTGGAACTTTGGGTCCCAATCTGGTGTCCTTTGAAGGAGGGAGGATTTCAATTTAATAGGGAAGAGGAATAGTAGTTAGCTGGTGCCAAGTCAGGACTGTAAGGGGGTTGGGGTATCGTCGAGATACCGTTGCAGGAGGTTTTCGGAAGCAGATGCGCGGCTCTTGGTCGTCCGTCAAGACCTAAGGGAGGACGTGTTCAGCGCAGATCTTTCGCATCGCCAAATTTTCCGTGATAATGGTGTGTGCACTGCAACTGCCTTATCAATGCCAATAATACAATATCTGCGATCATTCGCGCACTTATCTGACGGACTGAATTCAGCACTTCACGCAAGGCACGTCTGGGAAAAATTGTTACCGATATTTTTTGTATAAAAATTGTACATGTTATTATAAATTTCTATGAAAATTTGGCACATATGCCCTTCTATGTCATCGGCATGTATTTGTGAGGAGAAAACGCCAAAGCAACGGATGAATTTGATCCTTAACTCGAATTGAACAAAAACAGGCATGACGTTACGATGGATGTTGCCCATTAATGTCTCTTTTCGTGCTTAACTTTTCACTCTTACGTGATATAAGGTACCTCGAACTTTGGGGATCATTACCCCACCTTCATTTCCATAAATGTTTACTTCACACAAATTTCTATTGACATTTTCAATATTAGCGCGTATTTCGACGGAGAGTCAAATAATCTAATGAACTATGAAGTCGAACGTATAATCTATTCGTACTATGCATTTATTAGGGATGTAACATTTACATTCACTTATTCAAAAGTGCTGAGGTAAAATGAGGTTATCTAGGTGGTGGTAAGAAATCAGAAGTCGATGACATCCAATGACTCTCGTAAATATCCTTCCCGCCGCCTTCGTGCAATAGCCGCGTCAGATCCCTTCACTCGAGGGGGCGGCAGCTTCCATTCCGTTCCATGGCACCCTTACGGCATTGTTCCGTCCCCCTCCCACTCCGCCCCCTCCCCGCCAATTCGACCGTCTGTCCCCGGTTGCGGGAGACAGATGGCAATCGCGAGGCGCACTTGCCCACCGTTATTCAGGCGCCCTCAAGCGTCACTCGAGCGAATCACGGCCGTCGGGCACATTTGAATGAGGTGATGTGAGAATGGTGTAACGGAACAATCCTTAGCGCCAGGAGGCAATTTAAGACTCGTCGACAATTCAGTCGTGAGAGAAGAAACCGTTTAAGGGGAAGAACTGATGGAAACGACCGTCGTAAGAGTCTCATTTCAGAGCAAGTGATACTCTCCCAATTGTTCGCCATCATCCTCAAACTGCGGAAGTTGATAGCATCACCAGCGTCTTCATCGTTAAATGCACGCAAATTCATATTCCGTTCTTTTCCGTAGCGATAAGAGGATTATGAATTCGTCTTTTATGATTGCTACGACTAAGGTCATGTTTTTTTTTTGCTTCCTTCCAGCATAATTACTCATAAGTAGGACAACTTCCTCCAGGTAATGTTATATGAATGGCCGTTCCAAAGGCATATAAGTTTCCCTAGCTATTGGGTACATACCTGGAAATTGTGTGGAGTAAATTATGATTAAAGGGGACCTTTCAAATGAATCGTGGCTCTTACGATTTCAATTTGAAAGTTGATTGTATAATGATATGCACGACGATTTTTACGGTTGTTAACATTAATGTGCGATTTAATAAAGAAAATGTGATGTAGATGCAATGGCTAATTCCGGCATTAGTTTTCATCTCTTTGAGAAACTATTGTTCGGAACGAAAATGATTTTTATTTTTGAATAAAACAGTTAATGTGCATACTCCCAGAGGCTTCATGAGTCGAGTTTACGTGCTTCAAAAAAATCCGGAATATATTTACTTTTTTATATGATAGCTACGACAGCAACCTTATTATAACAAGCATCGAAGTTTGTTGTATCCTTTTTATCTTTACTATTAACTCCGCTGTCTACATAAATTCAATAGCGCCAAGGAGGAAAATGTTTCAAGCTTGGCTTTGTGGAAGATAACCATCGCGAAGTTAATGTAAAATACACCTTTGTTATTGAAGCTTTCTCATTTAGTTAATTTGGCAGAAGTTTTGTTCACCATAACCGTAATTAAAAGCACTATTTAAAACTAACTAAAATGAGCAAGGAACTCTGATTTAAAAAATTGTTGCTATGAAAAGAATAGTAAGCCAAGTATTTTACTTACTCGATTCAGATTTAGGTTTAGTGATTGATTCCTCAAGCACTTTTCAGTGCATTTTAGCGTTACCTCCAATTTACCGTTTACCGAATGTTAAAACTCATTTAAAATACTTTTTCCTAAATAACTGCGCCAATATTCCTATTACGCACGTCCATGGTCGCATTACCCTAGGGCCTGTTCGGTGATCTTACCGGAAATGTGCATGCGTCAACAGCAACATCTCCACCAATGAAAACAGTTTTGAGTAAAAAAAACATTATTTCTCAAATCCGGCGACTTTATTTTTCACCGGAAAAATTTTAAACCAACAGGCCAACAGCCTCGGCGCAATTAAGGTAATTAGCATCAACAGATTGTTTTTATCGAGACGATTATAATATGTATATAGTTTTAGGAGGGTTATTTTGACTTTTTTAACCTCAACTTCGGTTTAGATCAAATCAGTGTAGGGTATGCACCTAAGCGTTCCTTACATTCCTCCCTCAATCTTCTCTTTCTCCAGAAAAGACTCCACGCTCGTGGTCCACTCTCATTTGGCCCCAAGGGAGCGGGACTCGTGGTGTGACGAAAAGGACGCTCGTGCGGCGGTGTGCGCGCTCTTTGATAGCCTCTCCAACCTCTCCCCCATGACTCCCCCGTCCCTAATTCCCACAGTTATTCGCTTATAGAGTCCGGCCATCTTTCGTGAAGACTAAAGCGTGACGGGACCATTCCGGGAATGGTTGACCTACGTGGTTTCGGCCACCCACATTCGGGCCGCGAAGTCTCCTGGGTCCCAATTGGGGGATCCTAAAAAATATTGGTCTCGTTCCGAATTGAAAAAGATAAAAAGGTTTCTAGAAAATAAAAATTCTTGCGAGAAAAAAATTCGTCCCTTATTGAAGATCAGTTAATATTGTGTCCATCTGTTAACGTTTGTGTTTCGGCATCTTTAGGTTGCTAAGGGGGAAGAATTGCAGTGGAAGGAAAAATATCATGCTTATCTTTATTGTAGTTCTGTAGGATAGTTAAAAGCATAATATGCAATGTACAGGGTCGCACCCAAAAGTGGTAGGACTGATTTTTTCACAAGAATTTTATTGACGATATACCTACCTCCACTTAATAATCTTCAAAGTATGCTCCTTGAGCTGCTACACACTTAGTATAACGTTGCTCCCATTCCCCGTACGCCCGCTGGAAATTTTCTTTGGGGATGCCGTTGATGACCCTCGTCGAAGCCTCTTGAACGGCCTTTATCGAGTCAAAACGTCGTCCCTTGAGCTGTTTTTTCATCAGGGGGAAGAAGAAGAAGTCCGGTGGTGCCAGATCGGGAGAATAGGGCGGGTGCAGCAACGTGGCAACGCCGTATTTGGCCAGGAGCTGTCTGACGACGAGCGCGCCATGGCACGGCGCGTTGTCATGATGAAGCACCCAGCAGTTTGCGATAGCCGGCCGGCCAAATCCTGTGAAATAATGCGTTGGACGTTGGATGTAGACAGACCCAACTGGTCTGCAATTTCTTCACTGGTTAAGCGTCGGTCTGTGTTCAGCAGTGTCTTCACTCTGTCCACATTCGTGTCGGTTCTTGCTGTCGACGGCCGTCCGGAGCGATGGTCGTCTTCAACGAGCTCCCTACCCTCTTCAAACAACTTGTGCCACTCAAATACTGTGGAACGGCTTAAGGCAGTGTCCCCATAAGCCTGCTTGATCATATCGAGGGTCTCAGTTGTCGTCTTCGCGAGTTTCGCACAAAACTTCACGGAATAACGTTGCTCTAAATTCAGATGCATTTTGTTTTTCGACGCGGACAAAAAACTTGCTTCACTAAAAACGGTGTCCTCACTCAACGACAGCCCGCAGGCGACTGAGGTTGGTGTTGGTCTGTTGCTAAGAGTCCCCTCCATCTTACCCTGCCAGGCAGACCCCCCTCCATTGCTCCGTTCGCGCCAGAGAAAATCAGTCCTACCACTTTTGGGTGCGACCCTGTATGAAACATGTTTCGTGTTTCCTTTTTTGCTAGGCAACAGATAGTGCTGCTATAAAACAATCATGAATTGATTAACGGGGTTTAAGTCGCAGCTTTGAGAGAGAGAGAGAGAGAGAGAGAGAGAGAGAACAATGTTTATAAGCCTCTTACGGCTCCAAGGAGAAGCTTCTTCCAGCCATGGGCTGTTAACAGCATGCGTCTTGTTAAGGTTTGATTCTTATGTAGTTTTATTTATTTGTCATGTGGCGTTTGCCAATTGCGAAAGAGTTTGCCAAGTGAGTCTACCTCGGTGTGGGTAAGCGTTGCGCAGTTAGAGCTATCTGTACTTTGGGTCTTCTCTGAGGTGTGCGGACATGGGGATCCTAGTCCCAGATACCATCGAGGAGCGAGTTTCCGCTGTTGGCCATGTTTTCTGTCTGTTCTCTCAGAAAACTGAGGATAGGAGGGATGTTCAAGTCTTTTCTGATGTCGCTGTTTCTGACGAACCATGGCGCACCAACGAGTCGCCTCAAGATTTTCGATTGCGTTACCTGTATCTTTTTTAGATGGGATGGCGCCGCCTGTAGCCATGCTGGCGCCCCGTAGCAAAGGAGTGGTCGTATCATGCTGAGGTAGAGCAACCTCTTTGTCTTTAGTGACACCGGTGCAGAAGGTCTTAAAATGGGTTGAAGGGCCCTAGTTGCCCCCAGTGCTTTTCCTGAAGCGTTGCTGATTTGTCGGGCTCAACAAAGCCCCTTGTCTAGCGCGACGCCCAGATAGGAGGTGTATTCCTTCCTTGGGATCATTTTGGTGCCGAACTGGATGAGTGGACCTGGGTCTCTAGTTCTTCGACGGGAGAAGGTGATGAGGGAGCATTTAGCTGGGTTTACTTTCAGCTTCCAGTCATTCATCCTGTAGCATTGATGAGGTCGATGAAGTAGTTGCATTTTTCTTCACACATCGTAATATTCTAGCTGGCCATACGGGAACAAATTAATTTGTAAAATCCCAGGAATCTTGGGATTTATAAACTGATTTCATAGTGCATCCATTTTATGTATTGATGTAATTTCATTTTAAACTTTACAAGCGATTTTATGCGCACACACTAAACAACCTTATTGATTTTATTATTTTAAAGAAGAATTTTAAAATTGTACTAAAAGCTAATTTCTTGGAGACTTGAAACATTATAAAGTTAAATAAACATAGCTATCAACCCATGGGTCGGTTTGGTAGGATGGTTTGTACAGTTCACCCAATGGCGTGTAAAATTCACTTTTCAGGGAAGCCAGATTCTTTCTCTGAGCCGTCTATGGTTTTCTAGGAAGTTCTGCTACCCGAAAAATCGCACAGCTTGGGTGAAACTGAGGTTGCCTAGTGGTGTTCCCGGGAATGTTACCCAGGACCTTCGGTCGAACGCTCTACCCCTGGACTACCAGCACCATATAAAATTAGCATAAAATAAAAGTATTTGAAAATTATCGAAACGATGGGCAAACATATTCAAACGTGCTGAGAGAAATAGGGATTATGAGCAGTAAGTCGCTATTTTGAGAACAATTCAAGTAGTAAATGCAATCATCGTTTAGAAAAAAATATATTCTGCCATCTTGCAACTATCTTGTCGTCGGAATCCGGAGAAATTTCTCGCATCAAGTCTCCTGGTCTTCCGCTTTGTCATATCAGCAAACAAGAGGGCAAAATGTAAATAAAGGAAATCCTCCCGCTAGCAAACATATTCGGTCTTGGACAGAACACGATTTCTCGAGGACCGTAGGTGAGTGACAGAGGCTTCCGGAATGATGAGTAAATACCGGAAAACCAGATCTGACCGTCTCGCTGCTACTGGACCACCAAAATGTTCTCTCCCTCTCGTCCAGTAGCGCGAGCAACTGATCTTAGAAAATACGGAGATCATTTTCCAGAATTTAATGCAGAAAAGACACGTTTTGCGAAGCGATAGAATGATTTACAACTGTCATAATCGCAGGACTGGCGTTGAAGTCTCTACGGGTACTGGGATCATTTAGACCTAATCTTTCCAAGTCGAATCTGGTTTGTTTATGATTTCTATCTTTTTTCCATTTTCAGTGCTTGCTATGAAATATCCTTCAGATTGCCTATTACAAATACCTTATGAAGCATTTTAAACGCCTATATTGTGTACATTTCTATGTTTTCCAATGTTTCGACATGCGTTTATGAGTTTGAAACAGCCGCATCAGTTTATGAGTTTCGCGGATTTGCATGGTAATGTAAGATGCGTCGTAAATGCTTTTGCCTACAAATGCATATTTATGTTGTCCTTTTTTTATAGAGTACCTTTCTCTGTTCTTTTCCATGATGTGATTCTTGTTATTAATCCAGAACGATTTAATTTTCTAGTTAAAACCAGGGAAGAAGCGTTATGAAATGGCGGATGACTAATAACCGAATTATTTTCTAATAAGTGTGAATTGCTTGACGCTTGGAATTTCCTGGCCTTCCTGATAGACAGTACAGGTTTCTGTTCATTTTTAAAATCCCCATTTTTATCTATGTTTTTAAACATTACTCGAGTGTTCAAGGGGATCTTGTGTTTGCGATGGTTAAGTGAGAGCCCGGGTTCGAATCGCGACAGAATGTGGTGGACACCGTCAGTCAGATGGACGACGTTACATTGTTTGACACCTTTCTTTAAGATCAGGTCAACGTCGACGCCGCCCCACCCATCCATTTTCCATTCCTCGCACATCATTGCTCTGCCGAATCATCCCCTACCTGTCCCTAATGTCGCTCTCTAGGAGTTTTCTTCATATTTTGGAAAACGCCTGCATCCATATTGCCATCCGCATTCTCTTCCCAGCCTGGTCATCATTTCACCCTTTACCACTTCTCTCGCCATTTTTTTGTCTGAGTGAAGAAAATCCTTTATAGGAGGAGTTACGAACATTTTACCGTTTCACATTTTTTGTGGGATAATTTTTGTTCTCTCTGTTTTAACGTTTGTGCACGGAAGCATGTTTTTGCATATTCGGCGCGGTGGTTTTCTTCTACTGCGACAATGCCTCTTCCGGTCTGAGACTTTCTTTAAAGAATTTAAAGACTTGTGTGGAAGTTTTCGGGAGTGGCTGCTTGTTTATGAGGCCCTCTATGGCAAAAATCGTATGCAAAATTCTTTTCTCCGTCCGAAGGTGTGTTTGGTCGCTCTTTAAATTGGATTGGTGATGCTTAAGCGTTACTGCTGTTCTCTGTGCCGAATGGATACCCATACCCGTCAGCTGGAAAACGAAGACCGGCACTTATCTCCTATTCCCTGCGTTTCTCAACCATTATTCTATCATTTCCAGTAAGTTTTCCCTCTTATCCCACTTCTATTTTGAACTCTATATTTTTATGTCATTTACGCATTGATAGAATTCTTCGGGCTCCCTTTGTACTTATGCGCTGTCGATGCACCAAGGTCAATCCATGGGGTTCGAGCCCCACTATTGTATGGGTGTTGTGTTAACTCTAGTGGATTGGTGCCAGGGAGACATTTGATGATATGAGAGACATTTAGGGGTCCCAAGGTGAGCACTGATCCCCCACCTCCCAGAGACAACTGGAAAGCTAAAGAGTAGAGTATCTAAGTTGAATATTCACTTTCCATACACATCACTGGTTTTCCAGCTACGTATCATGAAAGCAGTTAGGTCTGCGGATGATCAAGCTCTAGTTTGTCAATAGACGAAGGGGTTGAAAGCATTGCTGAGTGTGTTGGCTCGTCAGTTCGATAAGTATGAGATGAAAATAAATGTTAACAAAACAAGGGTTAGGCGGTTTTCCATAAAGAGAAAGTCTAAACTAAACATTAAAATAGGAGGGAAAAACCTGAGCAAGTGGGACATTTTTCCAATTTCAAGAGTGTTCTGGGCCAAGTGGGCAAAGTAGGGACATGAAGAGAAGGAGCAGGGTAGATTGGAGGCTTTCGAAATATAGGTGTGGAGAAGGATGGAAATAGTGAAGTAGACAGAAAGGAAAACAAATGAGGAAGTGCTAGGCGGATGGTGGGCAAGGAGAGGGAATTGTGAAGACATATACAAAGGAGACAGGAAAGATGGATGAAGGGCATGTTGATCGGCAGTGGAATGTTGCAGACTTAAATACTCATAGAGGGGAGAATGCGAGGCAAACGAGGAAAGAGCAAGCATAGGGTAGATTGGGACGTTGAACGGGATAAAGGGAATAAGTAAGTACACGGATATGAAAGAAGGCTTATTGTGATGCTGGATCTCAGGTTGTGTTTTATTGGGAGAGGCAAGAGACTTGTCGCAGTACAGTCGAGTAGGCCGTGTTCATCCAAAACCAATCCTAGATCACCGATAGTAATAATGCTTGTATTTAGAGAGATTTGCTTTGACACCTCAACTTTATTCAGTCATGTCAAATACTGAAATAATGAAATAAATTTAGAGTTACATCGGAATTGGAAGATAATATAGCATTTAAATTTGAAGGAAATGGGCAGGTATTCAACCTTGAGCAAGTGATGTTTTGAAGATATTTCACTACCTTTCATTTTTGAAATTTCATATACGTAGCTGAAAAGTCTATTGTTCTTTATATTTGGAGATACAATTATAGTTTACATAAAGGGGATTTTTTGCCTTAACTAGGAAGTCGACATTCGATATAAGTTAGACAAAATTCAATTTCAATATCTTCTTGTCTTAAAAAAATACTCTTTCGTGCCTTTCGATAATTGAAAAAAGTATGAAAAATAGACGCAGGGCATATTTAGGGATGATAGAATGACGAAGGCTGTGGTAGAGAAGTGAATGTTGGGTAAACGAGGCGTGGGGAGGAGAAGAATAGACATTTTGGATGAAATGAAGGGAGGTAGGGGAAAGGGGGGCGGAGTCGGAAAATGGTTTGTTGCAGTGCAGGTTTAAAATTATGTATTTAGAGTCGTGATATATATAAGAAGTACAGAAATATGGAAATATAGTAGCAGTAGGTAAGAAGTAGGCTCGTCAATAAGTCAACCTTGACCTGCAGACCACTCGTAATGGAGAAAATGTATTCATTCTGACACAAACTAGATGAGAACGTACATTAACGAATTTTCATTTTAGAAAAATTCCAATCAACGAATCAACGCAGGGTGTCGACACTTGCGTCTCGTCTCGGTAATGGGTGTCCCCTGGCCAGTTGGTATAGAAGCACTCTCTCTCTCTCGAGAGCGATCCTTATGGGCTGCCGGGGGTCGGATGGTCGCGCCATGGAATCGTGGGGGCAGTTGTCCACTGACCAACAATATCCGTCCATTCGACTACGACCGGCATGCCATTATCCCTCGTGAGCGAAACGTGAGTCATGAGGAAAAAATCGGCGGGGTGTAAAATATTGTCTGCCGAGTGAAGTGGGTGTGGCAACGTCGGGGGAACGGGCCCGCGTCATGGGGGGGGACTTAATTAAGAAGGGTGGGGAGATTGGAGTAAGGGGGGGACGTTCGAGTCGGCGAAGGGAGAGATATAAAGCACCCAGTAATTAAAGCAGAAGAGAAGCAATTAAAACTGGCAAGTTATGCAAGAAGGAATAAAAAAATGGCAAGGGGAAGGGTGAAGGATTTTGGGCCTTAATCGATCTTATTTGAGTCGAGAGCGGCCTCCCACAGTTTGACTTATCCCACACGCAGACACGAGGGGAGGGTTGGGGGATGGGGGTTTCATTTGTTATGGAGACGCGTCAAGCGGGAGTGGCTCGACCAGATTTGCGAAGTTATATCGATTGTGTCACTTCTTGGATCTTAATGACATCTGGTGAAACACGTACGTTTGCTTCCTCTCTGTACCAATTCTAGCGGGGGATTTTTATTTTTTAACATCCCAAGACAAGTAAAGTACAAACTTTAAGGGACTGATTTCTGCGATTACGCCCTAGCCTTAGAGAGTCGCCAAGATGGCGGTCAAGGTGGTCAAGGGGGAAATTGTAAATGCTAACTCCGGCAAGGGTTTTGTACTGCCGAATATTATTCGGATGCAGAGCCTTTGTTTCACCATATTCGCGAATTGTGCGATTTGTAGGACTAGTGTGAAAAAATTTCCAGTTTTGGAGTCTCAATTGTCTTGCTTTTTATCTTGATATTTTAATGTGTCTTGTGTGCGGAGGAGGAAATAATTTGTACTTCGAGGAATGTATGAGTCGAAAAGGGGTGTGAATTTGATGCAGGGATAACAGTTAGTTGTGCATGCTTCGCTGTTATGGTCATGTTGAGAGAGCAGGTGGGGGTCGAATCATTAGCGAGGATGTGTACAAGGGGGGAGAATGAATGATTTGGTTGGGGCGAGCAGTAAGCCAATGGATATGCGTGGTCGAATGGACAGCCGTTCAAGACGACAAATGCTAGCATTCTAAGGAAGAGAGGAACATGTGTGATTAGTACAGTGCATAAATGAGAAAGAAGAGAGCGAGGGCAGGGCAGCATGGTGGAAATCAATGAAAAGAATGCGGTCCATGAATGCGTGCGTGCGCACAATAACATCCATGTTCTCGCTGTATGATTATGAGGTAACTTTCGTTGCATAGGTCATGACTGAAGTTAACTCAGCCCAGTATTTTCGCATTTCCTATTTGCACCGAGCACTTATTAGAGACTGAGAACACCGAGAGTGAAGAGCCTTCAATGAAACTCGGAAAGATGTCTTAATTTGCTTTCCTACCATAAAAGATTTTCAAAAGCTTCTGATCCTACGTTATCATTGATAGATTATTATCATTATATTTCTATTATTGTATTCTTTCTCGTTGCTAATGATAAAGATATTATTATTACTGAGAGTCTATCTACAAATTGAGCAGTTTCAGCCGTGATGTGGTGGCATTCGAACATGATAAAGAAAATATAACAATTTTCCACTGGATAAGTTTAATAGTACGTCTGAGTTTTGATGGATTACATCGTCTTCAGGTCAAGATGATGTAATGCATCGAAACCCGGTCGTACTATTAAACTTATCCAGTGGTAAAATTGTTACTATCTTTTCTTAATTATAGAAGCCTATCGTTTTGAAGATAAAATTTTTGAATGGGCACAGAAAGTACAGCCATTTACTGCATTTCTCAGCTTCGCCTAATAAGTCTACTCCTGTAATAGAACAAAATAAAACACGCAGCGACAACAGAAAACATTCGACATAGAATATTCAATTTTTAGCAATGTCATCTTATAGGATAATATAGTACAAGACAATTGGACAAGAACCTAATGAATACAAGGAGCAATTTCACGGGTATCAATGAGTGGACGTCTCATGCAAAACAAGGACATGAAAGCAGGGCTTGTGTTTCAGATAACCTCGAGGTTGAACTTTTCCATTTTGCGAGTATTTCCTCCTCGCATAATTTTTAATTTTTTTGCATATATATGTAATGGGATTTTCACCATGGCACCGGGTGGTGCCTCATATTGGTTCGTTCAGTCGTGAGATTAACGGTTCATGGTGACCTAGGTCCTCGAAGCGCCGGAAACCATGAGTAATACTGCCGAATGGGAAACTTTTATCATTCTCTCAACCGCTCCGTACGCTCGGTTTAATGATCCGCCACGCGCCCGTTGAAATGACCTCGGAGCAGTCGCGACGGGCCATTTAATACCGTTCATCGCGCACTTATAAACTGGCCAACGCATCACTACACGGCCGCATCTCGCATCGCCTGAATGGAATATTCCAGCTTAACATCAGAAAGAATTTAACCTGGAGGAAGGAGTGTACCATATATATAAACCATAAACACAATAAACAACCCGAAGGTCTGTTTGGTATGGGTGATGGTAGAGCTCACTCAGTATTAAACCCTATACGGCGAGTAAAATTCACACATTTGCATGGTATTAGGGGGGGGGGCAGTTTATTTCCCTGTGACGGCTATTGTTTCCCAGGAGCCAGTTTTCCTTCGGTCGGTAATCCAAATATCTACCTCTGGACTACTACGTATGTGTCTAACATACATGCATAAAAGAGTCTGACCTGAAGGTCTAAAGAAAGCTCAAACTGTTTTAAATGTGCCCATTCATGTGTTTTCTATGTATATTTTTGTGTATTATTGTGTCACATACCACTTGGACGGCGAAATAGAAAACAAAAAATGCATAGAAAACACGTAAAAGGACAAATTTGAGATAGTATGAGCTTCTCTTAGGCCTTCTTTAGATATGTGTGTGTGTGTGTGTGTGTGTATATATATATATATACATATATATATATATATATAATATACAAACTCTTCTACGCACCCTGTGCTTTCGTACACCTCGAGGGAAAATACAATGGCGTGACATTGGTGGAGGTCCATTCAGATTGGTCGAGTTGCTTGACGCGCCTTCCTTCGCGTGTCGGTCTTTCACTTGAACGATGGTTTCAGGTTCGCGACCTCCTCGCCGATCGGCTTCTTTCATTTAGAGGCAGGCGTGGCGTCGGAGAGGAGGAAGACAAGGTGCCGGCGAGAGCGACCTCGATAAGTCGAGGGAAATTCTTTTTTTGTGGGCAGTGTGTGTTGAGATTCCAAAAAGTTGGATTTCCAATTGATGGACCCTCCCTCCCATAAACTTTCCCCTTCCATCTCCCGCACCCCGCGATGACTCTTCCTCCATCATCTGGCAGGCGCTGTCCCCGTGGCTTCCGCGTCCTCAGCTGTTGCGCCGGCGGCAAAGGGCGGGTCGGGCCGGGCGAAGGAAGGTCCTCGCGGTTCCCAGTCCTCCTCACATCCCCCCTCTCTCTCCCGCCTCCCCCTGGTCCCTAATCACTGGCGTGACGACTCTCTCTCCCCCCCCCTCCATCTCCTTTCGTCGTCACTCCCTCCCTCCCCCACACTCCTCGCATTGACCTCCCTCCCCCCACACATCGGCCTGCACTCAGTCACTCTCATAAAATTTGGAGATGCAAACATTTCTTACTTCTGAGCATCGTATGAATCAGTGCTAATGCTAAGCACCAAAATTACTAGTGATTTCTCTCGCAAAGTATGAGAACTATGGTTTGAAGTACGCCGTTTAGACCCAACAATTTGAGTTGGTCTGAGTTTCACCGTTCCACCATAATAGCATTATTTGAGGTCATCCATAATGTATTGGGACAGTCTCATTCTGAGATATTTGTGTTCCTTTTGTATATCTGCACTTAATCTCTCTCATTTTATTGACATGGTCTCTCCTACAGTGGAGGACCTTGGAGGTCCCACCTACGATGGAGGTAATAATACATTTTCAACATCATCGCTAAAGTGACATCCTTCCAATTTATGCAAGAGCTTCAATCTGTAATTACCCCTTCGCCCCATGGAGTGATTCCCAGCGTTGTTGCTCTAATATTTTAAATATGTTACTAAGTTTATTATGACAATGTTTCACTAATCAAACTCCCCTCTACGCTGCACGCGATCCAATTCGGCAATCAATCCAACTTCATGAGGATCCCATGATATACGTACTAGTAGCATATTCTAAATGAGGCATAACCAGCAAATGATAACATTTCTCTTTGACCTTTTCATCACAATTACCCAGTACTCTTCTAATAAATCCTAATTTTGTTAGCATGTCCACATATTCACCACGTATTGTGTTTCACCCAGGAGGGGTCGTGAGTGAGGGTAACGCCCTAAAGTATTTATCAGGTGTACACATTCCATTCCAATATTCCCGCAGCAGTAGGCGTTCGGGAGGGAATTCACTTTTTCCAAAAATGGCAGCGGTGAAATTTTATAGGAATTAATTCGCCTAAACTGCATGAAACTGATAATGGATACTGTCTCAGTGTCACAAGTTAAGTTACATTTATGACAGTGAGATTGACAAGGTTAAAAATATAATGGATGGCAATGAAAAACGGTGCAGATAACCGTGGTCATCAAATTACACTGTGTAAAAATGTGCTTGTCTGCCAGTGTTATTCTGATAAAAATGAAATATTCACACCATTTGGCCCTTAAGACACTATCCTATATTCGCAATGCTTGCTCCGTAGTTAAAACGTAGTGATATTAATATCGAAGCAAGGCTCGCAAGACTCCTCCAACCTTTACTTTTATTTTTTATTCGACGTTAATAATCATCGCACCCCCAACCCCCTTACCACCCCCGTGACCCCGACCACGTGCGTAATTTACCGCCACGGTAACCTATTCCTCCTCCCGCGGTCCCGGAAGAACTCGTTTCTCCGGACGGGTAGCCTGAAGATCTTCGGAGTTAAGTATCTACAGGTTCCTGCAGTACGGGAAAACTATTTGTTTGCGTCGGAGGGGGTTTGAGAGTGTCGGGGGTGGGCGGTGAGGCGCAGACCCCTTTCTTCTCCTCCTGGAGGGCTGGGGGATGTCCCCCCGACAGTGGAGTCAAGAAGAACCAAATAAGAAATAGGTCTTTGATTCTTAGGCAAATGGTCTGAATTCGATGCGGGAGGGATTAGGGTGCACAATTCGCTCTCGTTTGTTCACTCGATAGAAACATCGCCCCTCCCACCCTACTTTCCGTCTCTGCCCCTCCTCGCTCCCTTCACTTCCCATTCGCACTTAAAGAGAATTGAAATAATCGAGGCAGGGTAATTCGCAAGGATTCCTCCGAAAAGAGTTTCTGAACTGAAAGGCTTCCCAGCTTCTAATCATATATTTGTTCACTTCGACTATGCTATTTAATCCGGACCCTCCCATTGACTACAACCTTGACGTGGTGGATGGGTTTGAGCGTGCCGATGACCCCTAGAGCTGTGCTGGCGGGAGCAATGATAATTGCTCCTGGTAGGGTCACCCATGCCAGATAGGTCGAAGGTTAGGAGCCAGACGAAAGGTAGTCCACGCGGCGTCTGTTCCTCAGTGAGGCGGCTGCAATGGCGTCTGGCGAGATTAGCCAGCGCATATCTTTCCCATCGCCAAATCTTCAGTGCACACCATAGTGTGTGTACTGTCTTCTTATGCCGACGCCAATATACGATCTGCAATCATGCGATTACACTTAACAGACACAGTCTGAATTCAGCAGCACTTCACGCAATGCACGTCAGGAGAACAATGGTTACCAATACTTTTTATACAAACTTTGTATACCTCCATTCTTTTGTCGCGTATTTCATTTTTCAGGGGTGAGGAGGTGCGAGACCTTCGATTATTAAGCACTTAAAGAAGTTAACCCATTGTTAAAATATTAATTTCGCCTATTACCATTGGGGTATTTTTATTGCGACCGCAATATGTATCTCGAGGGAGAGATTTATGCTTGAGAGCTTCATTAAAAGTCGTTCCAGTAATTGATCTTGGAGTACTTCAGGAGTTTAGCTCAATAGATACTGTTGACGAAAGCTTAAGAAATACCATAAAACTGCAGCATCAAATGCCCAGGCGAGGATCGAACCCACGACCTATGACTTGTATATGACAAGGGGGGGATGTCCACTGGGAAGGCCGAGTGCCCAGGGGCGAGAAAACGGCGCCGGAAGGGATTTTTCCCTGGGGCGTTAAACCGAGTGCGGTATATATATTCTAATATTTTATAAGGATAACGGTGCCTGGCAAAGGAATAGGCAACGTTCAACTCAATCAATGAATGCATTATTAGTTACACAGTATATTATGTGAACCTAATTCCGTTACACTTATCCCGCGTATGGTGAAATTTCAACATGGGCTTGAGCATCAATGCATATCTCAGCAGCAGGCTTATTGAAATGCGTCAGCCACCGCGCTAAACAAGTTCTCCTCCCTTGAGTAACGCGATCTCGGGAGGCGCGATCAAGTTGCAAGAAAGCTGGAATCCTCTGCAGGGCCACGGACGTAAAATCTAGGTTAATAGTAGAACGAAGTAAGAATAAAAGACGTGCCTGTTGTCTCGCGTCTCCTTAAAGTACACGCGAGACATGTTATCGGAAAATAATAAAAATTTAGGATTCACAACAAGAATACTTGGGAATATTAATGAGAGGGCCAAGGAGCTCTTGTTATTTCACGTTAGTTAGGCCCCACTTAGAGTGTGCTGTAAGTGTAGGATGGGATACCCTCATGAATAATCCTTAATTTTGGAACTACATAGATCGAGTGCAACGCAGAGCAGACAGTTTTATGAAAAGTTGTTTAATGAACAAGTTATCAGTGCCACGACACTAAAGTGGAAGAATTGGAATGGGAACCACTAGTAGACGGTAGGCTTAAATACAGGTTAAATCTACTGCATAAATTCAAGGCAGGCTCCTTACTTGAGGATGTTAAGGGCATATTACAGGCACAGACTTAAATATGGTAGACCGCGTCACGTAAGACAAATCAGGAAGATTTACTGTAGAACGGAGAGCTTTAAAATGCCGTTTTTTCCTCTTACCATTTGAGATCATAATGTATATGACCACATGGGGCGAAATAGATAATAAGCATTGGCAGTTTATATGTTTTGTCGATTTCCTGCATGTTATTTTAAAAATAATTAACCCATATTTTTTCTAACAGTTCTATTGCACGATTTAAATATACGTGACGTTTTATTGAAGTTTGTTGAATGTATAATATTTCTTTCTTTCGTGTGATCAGCAGTTTTCGAGTGCACGATCAAACTAATACGTGTGCGTAGAGGTGACATGGTTGGAATGTTGCAGGCACGGTCTGTGACCTAACAACCCCCGCCACGCGCCCTTGCGGCGGCTAAAGGGGTATTATGTAGATGTAAATATAATTATCGTAATTTCGTCATTTGGAGATCGAAGTACTAAAAAGAAACGCTTGTGGGGGTTCGCGGAGATAGTTTCCTTGGACTTTTTCCCCAGGTGGCTATACTATGGCTTCAAAGGGCCTCTATTTCACACGAATGCAAGAGAAAGCACTTGGTTTCGTTCGATTGCGTTTGCGAGCAGTGCGTCGAACGTGACATAACCAGCAATTTTAGATCTCTCACCTGGTCAAGATTTGAAAAGGAATTTTTTTTTGAGGTCACCTCTCTTTTATAATTCTTGACGGCTCTCAGGATTTGTAACGAGGGCAGAAGCTGTAATTAATTAAGGGTTTCCGCTCACGTCCCCGTGACATGCCCGGATTACGCTGATACATGTATTATGTACTTGCCTGGTGTGACCATCAGCTAGAGCCGTCTCCTGATTCAAGAGTCTTCCTTCACTGACCTGACCAATGTCATTTGAAGACATCCATCAATTGGAAAATCAGTCGCAGTGCGTTGCTTCGTCAATGAAGCGAATGGTACCGCAAGCACTCGTGACTCCTGTCATTTTCTTCGGGCCTTCACGGGAATCCGCCTAAATCGTAGGCCGTTACCAATGTTAGCCAGAAGAGGATGGCACAAAACATTTTTACTGATGTTGGAGCAAATATCAGTTGATGAACTATTTTTCTAGCATGTGACTATATGGCCAGATTCTTCTGCAATTTTTCCCGGAAAAAGACGTTAATTTGCGACGTTATGAATCTCCGTGGATTTGCCACGATGAGGAAATATGTAAACGAAGGACCAATATTTTTCTGGGAATGTTAAAAGATACCCCATTTTTCATTGGTGATAGTTTATTCTTTGTCTATTATTCACGTGTGGAAATATTTTCCGTTGTTAGATTTTCCATTTCACTTGTTATTACCTTGCGACTGTTTCTAATGATATCCCGCCAATACGCTTTTGAATTTTCCCAGGTTTCCGAGCCATTAGAAATACCGCTAATGCCTGCGCCACGTTCGAATAACGTGGAAACTACACTATCACAACAGTAGTTAAAATTGAGGCGCTACATATTATGGTCGGCCATTTGATATGCCTTTGTTGCCTTATTATTGAACCTCTGGGATAAATGCTACTTTAATTGAATTATTCTCATAGCCATGGCGTAAATATAAATATATCAGGCCTGTCCATTATCCCCATCACACGGATACGAATCATGATAATACTTGTTAAATAAATTAAAAGCCAATTTTGTCAGTACATGAATTTCTTGTTTTTGAAACAATAAGGACAGCGAATTTTTCTGCCATTAATATTCACACTGAATCAAATATTTCCCTCTGTACTAACGTATAAGTAAACATACTTTTACCTTATACGTAATTTTAATCGAAAACGTTTGTAAAACAACAAAAAAATAAATTTAAAAATAAGTATTTCAGTTAATCAACGTAAATAACATTTTAGTCAAAATAAAAACATTTATCAATCAAAGCGTAAGCCTTCACCGTTATATTGGAAACCGATGTTTTTTATATCTGGTATCCATCTAGAAATCGATGTTTTTTTAAAGTTTTTATACCAATATTCCGATATTTTTTCTCGTTCGTCTGTATGTGAGTCATATGCTCACTCGGGTAACTACGAGCTCCTAGCTCAATAATTTCCTTGCGTGTCAGAAAATGGGTTGAAAGGAATCGGAGGGCAAAGAGTACGCCGTGGAATCAGGTTACGTCGTTATCGATTGATGTTTTGTTCTCATGGCGTAATAATGGTAATGGCGCAACAATCAATTCTATCACAAAATTAGCGCTGGCTGTTTATTACGTAAATCTGAATTTTCTTTTAATCGTCAGCTAATAGTGTACCCCGACAGCAGATCAGGTGTTCAGGGCAAGGCAAAGTCAGGGTAGGATTAGAACTGGCATTTGAGTCAGCGCACGAGAACCTCATTCGATAGTCTAACCCAGACGTAACTTCTGCGTCCGTTGCAAATCAATAAAATGGCGTATTTCCATATTGAAAGCTCATTGAATGAGGGCAATGAAGAAGGCGCATTTTTGTATTAAATTCACCCGGCCCAAAGAAACGAAAGAGATGGGATCGGTATGGCAGAGATATGACCTTCAACAAATCGCCCCGATATCTTCAGGGGATAGTTTCGGTGGGTGAACGTCGTTCCCTTGCATTTAAGAGACCCTCAGAGTTGGTCAAAGGACGCCCTGACGTCTTACGGCGTCGGGGGGAGGGAGAGTGTTCCCCCCGATCGCCTTGGACGGCTTGCAAATATTCAAAAACGAAAATGAAAAAGGGGGTAAAAAAATTGGGAAAAATTGATTAAAAATGTCTTGATGATATACCTGTATTTCCCCCTTCTTGTTTTATTCATGTACCTTGCTGAGTTTTAGAGAGAAAGATGATTGCTTTGGGCGGAATGCTGTTCCGTAGCGGGGGAATACATATGTTCGTCCCCCCCGTCACTCCCTTTGATCGATCGTCACGCCACGGAGATATTTACGTCAAATATTCTAATTCGCCTGCGGCTAGACTCATTCATGGCGGAACATGCGAGGCATGAAAACATACACACATCATGCCAGCTCTTCGGCTGAGCGACATGATATGCTCTCCAATATCTACATTTCCGTAATTTAATTAAGACTTCTGGGAACATTAATCCACCACATCGGTGTAATTTTCAAGATGCCCTCTCGGCATATATATATATTAATATATGCCAAGATTACTACAAACACATTAATCAACCCGAAGGTCGGTTTGGTAGGTGAGGGTAAAGTTCACCCAGTACTAAGCCCTCTACGGGGTGTAAAAATTCACACATCAGGGTAGGGGGGCCAGTTCCTTTCCCTGTGCCGGTTATGGTTTCCCAGGGAGACCTGGTGCCCGAAAAATCACATAGCTTGGGTGGAGCTGCGAGTGCCTAGAGAGGCTTAGCCGGGAATCGAATACGGGCCCTCCGGTCAGTAGTCCAACATTCTACCCCATGGACTACCCTCACCCACATCTACATCGACATCAATACCCTGCAAGCCACCAAAAAGGTGTGTGGCAGGGGGTGCAGCATCAGGAGGAAAGGGTAAGGGATGAGGGAGTTAGGGTTTTTCAAATGGATAGGGAAAGGTAAGGGGAACCTGCAAAACAAATTTATAAATATACTATTATAACCATGCGCAGTCGCTACCTTGTAGGTTAATACTTATTATGTCGAGCCGACAAGTGGGGGATTTCGATTACAAGCATTCTGGTCTCTTATCGTTCTAGGAAAAAATGACCATTTAAACCTGTCTGTCTTACAGTCTATCTCTCTAATCTTACATTCGTGATCCCTCCGCCCGTAATACGTTGGGGTTCGTATTATGTTCTTGATGTCATCGGAGAAGGACCCATCTTTAAATGTTTTTAAAAGGTTTAATCTTTATACTAAACGCCTCTGTGTAAGGGAATCCCAGCCTAAATGTTCCAGCAAAGTAGTTACGCTACTGCGTTGGTCATAACATTTTTTGACAAATCTAGCCCCCCTCCGCTGAACTCGATCCAATTCCGTAATCAAATTTATCACTTGAGGATCCCATATACTGGCAGCATACTCTAGGTGGGGCCTGACTAGGGCAAGAAAACAGCGTTCCTTCACTTTTTCGTCACATTTACCCAGCACTCTTTTTACAAATCCCAAAAAAGTGGCTGAAGGGGGTATTGACCGGCAGCGGGATGTTGAAGACTGTGATAGGGGGGAGAACGTTGGGCAAACAAGGAAAGGGAAGGAACAGGATAGGGATGTTGGACGGGATGAAGGGTGGAAGAAAGTACTCAGAGCTGAAGAGGGACCTGATTGAAAGTAGGATGTAGATGTTTTGCTAGGAGTCACAAATTATTTAATTAGTAACTATGTCCATCCATAAACCTACGTTAACTGGTAGATTACCTAATAATAATAATAATTATATGTATATATATATATATTTATATATGTATATAAATGTGGGTCGCGCTAGTCCAGGGGGTAGAACGTTGGACTGCTGACCGCAGGGTCCCGGGTTCGATTCCCGGGGGAGGCAATCTGGGCACCTGCAGCTCCACCCAAGCTAAAGTGACGTGTGCCTACTACATGAGCGAATGCACGACCACACTTTCCCTCCGCATGAATAACCACCGATATTCCACCAAATCTCCCACCTTCCTTAATTATCCCATCCCTACTCACACTGCTTCCCACAATCAATGTTTTGACGACTGCTTCTCCGTTTCGGCGATTGAAATCCTTCCCAAATCCGCTAGTATAATAGAGGTGAGAACCCGCGAGATGGCGCATATTTGGGTGGCCCTGTCATTTAAACCGCCCGGGCTGAACCAAGCCCAATGAATGCATGATATGGCTTCCTACATATTCTCTCCCGCCCCTTGTTCATTTCCTATTGGTCCCTTACCTCTCCTTCCTTCACCTCTCCGCCATACCTGTCCTCTCCGCTCTTCCCGACAACGCCATTCTGAAGACGACGGCCGAGCCGTCGGAACGTCAAAACAACATATTTTGAGTGGCCTTACTTCGTGTCTCTATGGTCTACAAATCTACATCTGTGTTTTTATGTATTTTTGCGTCGCCGAAGAGCGTTCCATTTCGAAGATATCAGTGCCATACCCACTCCATGTCATCGAGCAAGATGCAAAACCTGCCCTATTTTCACCACTCCACCCCACTCCATCCCACCATTTAACTCTCTCCCGCCCTTCCCCTATTCCTCTTGCACTTCCAAGAATGTAGTTTATCTTCTTACCTGTAAACTCTGCCCGTCATTTTACATAGGCCAATGTTCCACACCACTTAACATTAGGATTAATAACCACCGCGCCTCGTGCAATCCCTCCTCCCCGTCCGCGGGTCTCCCCATCCCTAAACATGCTTCCCATCATAATACCCCTGTCAACCTGTGCTACAATGTTTCCGTCCTGGCCTCCCTTCCCACATCCGATAACCCTATACAATTAAAAACACTTGAAATGGCATTCATTTACATCTGTATGGCCTATCAGCATCCGGGCCTCAATGTCGTTCACTGATGGGAGTGGCCTAAAATTGTTACTTTGTGGAAGCCCACCCTCACCCCTCCTTCGCCTCCCGTTCTCCCCTTCTCCTGGCCCCCTTCCCTTTCTCTCGCACCCCTCACCTCAACAACTCCAGCAGTCATTACTTCTATATCTTCAGAGGAAGACGGATTGTTTCCGTCGAAATATCAAGAAATAACGTGTGAGTGTTCTTCTTTTTTTGTGTTTCTATATTGTGTGTTACTGTGTATTGTACTATATGTATATATATATATATATATATATATGTTTATATATATATATGTTTATATATATACATATATATATATATATATATATGTATATGCATAAATATATCCCCTCCCTGGACTACAACATTCGGAATGGCTTGTTCGTTCCGATGACTCCTAGAGCTGTGTTGGCGGGAGAAATAATTATTGCTTCCGGTAGGGTCACCCATTCCAGACGCCATTGCAGCCGCCTCACTGAGCAACAGACGCTGCGTGGACTACCTTTCTTCTGGCTCATAACCTTCGACCTATCTGGCATGGGTGACCCTACCAGGAGCAATTATTATTACTCCCCCCAGCACAGCTCTGGGGGTCATCGGAACGCATAAACTCTTCAACCTCGCCAAGGTTGTAGTCCGGGGAGGGTATACATATAAATACATATACATAAATATTTATACATATATATACACACAATGGGCTGATCCGTAGTATTTATGAGGAGGGAATCTGGCCGGAAGACTTTGTGAGATCAGTTTTAGTTCCAATTCCGAAAAAGGTAAAGGCCATGTCATGTGAGGACTATAGGACAATTAGTTTGATATCCCACGCAGCTAAAGTTGTTCTCAGTATCATAAACAAAAGGGCAAATGATTACTTAGGGGATGATCAGTTTGGGTTTAGGAAGGGGAGAGGTACGCGTGATGACATTGCATTAATGAGATTATTAATCGAGAGGAATATAGAACACAACCAGGAGGTATTTGCCTGTTTCGTAGATTTCGAAAAAGCATTTGATAGAGTGAATTGGGAAAAACTAATGAGTATATTGCGGAAAATAGGAATAGATTGGAGGGAAAGGAGGCTAATCCGCAACCTGTACATGTCTCAGACTACTCAGGTGCGAGTTTGGAACGGGGAGTCCGGATGGGCAGTGTTAGGAAGAGGTGTAAGGCGGTGTTGCCCATTATCATAGTTGCTGTTCAACCTGAATGCAGAGGAAATGATTAAAGAGGCATGGGAAGAACTCGAGGTAGGAATGAAAGTGGGCGGGGAATTCGTAAAATCAGTTAGGTTTGCTGATGACCAGGCTTTAGTTTGTCAGTCAGCCAAGGGGCTGCAAGCATTGCTGAGTGAATTGGAAATTCAGTGCGACAGGTATGGGATGAGAATCAATATTAATAAAACAAAGGTTATGCGATTTTCTAGAAAGAAAAAGGCCAAGCTTAACATTAAAATAGGAGGGCAAAAACTAGAGCAGGTAGAACAGTTAACGTATCTCGGTAGTGTTTTGGACCAACACGGTCAAAGTAGTAGGGACGTTAGGAGAAGAATTGCGCTAGGCAAAGAGGCTTTCACAAGGAGGAGGGAGTTGATGACAGGGACTTTGAGTAAGGATGTTAAGAAAAGACTCGTAAAAACTTTGATATGGAGCGTAGCTATTTACGGTGCGGGAACGTGGTAATTGAAGCAGGAGGATAGACGTAGATTCGAGGCTTTTGAAATGTGGGTGTGGAGAAGAATGGAGAAGGTGAAATGGACAGAGAAGAAAACAAACGAGGAAGTACTTGGTATGGTGGGCGAAGAGAGGGGTTTGTTGGGAGAAATCCTATGGAGGCAGGAAAAGTGGATGAAGGGGGTGTTGACTGGCAGTGGGATGTTGAAGACTTTGATAGAGGGTAAAATGTTGGGCAAAAGAGGAAAGGGAAGGAACAGGATAGGGATGTTGGACGAGATGAAGGGAGGAAGAAAGTACTCAGAGCTGAAGAGGGACCTGATATAGAGTAGGATGATGGATTTTGTGTTTTGTTAGGAGTAATAAAATATTTGTCTGGTAGTTGTGTCCATCCAAAAAACCTACCTTAACCGGTAGATTACCTTAAAAAAAATATATACACACAAATATATATATACACACATATATATATATATATATATATATATATATATATATATATATATATATATATACACGTGGGTCGCGGTGATCTAGTGAGTAGAGCGATGGACTGCTGACCGGAGGGTCCCGGGTTTGATTCCCGGGCAAGGCACTCTGGGCACCTGCAGCTCCACCCAAGCTTAAAGTGATTTTTCGGGTACCAGGTCTTCCTGTGAAACCATAACCGGCGCAGGGAAAGGAACTGGCCCCCCTACCCTGATGTGTGAATTTTCACACGCCGTATAGGGCTTAGTACTGGGTGATCTTTACCATCACCTACTAAACCGACCTTCGGGTTGATTACTGTGTTTATGGTTATGGTTATATATATATACACACGCATACACTGCGTATAGCAATCGGGGCAATTAGGCGCGTACCGCGGGAGGCAGTTGGCGGTCGGGAGGGAGGGAGCGTCCGACCGCATTCATCGCCCGCGGAAGGCTTCCCATTTAAACCGTCGATGTTTTTTGCGACTGGGAAAAAATGTGGCCTGCACCGAATTGGGATGAAATGGTAGCTGCTGTGTCTGAGTCGTGACGTGGCAAATCCTCGCAAAGAATTGAATGTGTGCCTTGAAGTGGTGGAGGGGAATAACTGTGGGAGGAAGGAATGGGGGAGGAGAATGATGGGAGGCGGAAGGAAATGCCTCCCTACTGGACGGGGATAAGCCGCAACCCCATCTCCCGCCCCCTTTAACCCCGTCCGTCGTATTATTCTGGTATTTAATGTTTGTAGCCTCTCTCCCGCCCTCACACAATAATATAAAAACAATTCTAGCCGTCGATGGAACGAAATCCAGGTGAAAGTGTGAATAAAAGTTGTATGTCTCTCCTGCCAGGTGCAACGATGACCGGAGGACTTGTCGATGGATTTGAGCGCGCATAATACTATTAACCCTTCATCTCTCTTGCCCTTTAAACCTGCGACCTTTTTGCGTCAACCTTGAATTGATTTACCGTGATCAAGAATGCGTTGTAATATGTCTAGCAGTACTATTGCTCGCTGAGATATCCATGTCTATATTTGTAAACGAGAACTGTGCTTTTTTTCACAGATTATCGTTTTTGTTTGTTAAAAATGTTCGTAGATTCCTAGATCAATCAGATGATCGACCTTTGGCACGCATTTAATGTAAATTCAAGGGGCATGAAGTGACCCCTAGCCTTATTTACGTTAGATCATTTATCTCAATGCTATTCGATAGTTTATATAACCTTAGTTTAGTGGCTCATAATATGAATAAGTGGAATTCTATATAATATTGACTATTCGAGAAAGTAACAGTTATTTTATATCGAAAGATATGGGTTTATATTACAAAAATTATTTTTGATTTAAAAATGTTTTAAATGAATTTCCAAGGGAGTTAAAAACAGTTTTTCTTTTATTCCCATCCGATAAAGCCATCGAGAGATAGAGAGACTTGTTTCGGAGTAATAAATAGGAAAAAGAATGGGAGAAAGGAATACGAAGCACTTGAAACTCATTTTTTATCTTTTGCGTTCTTATGGCCATTTTAAGTGACATTCCTTCGGTAAAGGAAAGAAATGCTTGAGTATTTTTTTCTGAGGTGGAAATTTAAACTTTTCGAAGCATGATTGCTAACTTTCACTTCCTCGTTCTGTGGTGTGATGCCGTGTATCCGGCTTATCTTCCGGGCTGACCAGTTTCCCGCATCTGGTGGCGGCACGCGAGCGATTTTCGCTCAGCAACTATTCTGCGGTTCCAAAGCGTCAAAGAGCAATCGACGTCATCCGAATTTGCGAGGACGCACGCCGAGCAGGAGGCCTCTTCGGCAGTAGAGAACACCTCCCAGGGGCGATCCTTTGCAGTCAGCCTTTCCTTCCATCTCCATCAACTAACCACCGGTCGAAATACATCTGATGCGTTAGTTCGTGTCCGAGCGTTAGCGTCCTTAATTCCTCTCGCCATATTTTGAGCGGGCACGTCAGGGTCGCAATAGAGCAAAAAAAGCTCGGGTCCTCGAAATGAAAAAAATCATCGCGGTGCGGTACACAAACAAACTAGTTGTTCCTCCGCGCAGTTAGCTGTGCGCAATTCATTTCGTCCACTCTTTATATTCTTTGATATTTCCGTTATTCCCGATAAGTTCGTTAGACTAATCAATAATTACCATTGTAATGGAAGTTTTGTGTACATTTCTGAAAATCATTTGGAAAATGTTCATCTCTACTACTGAACCATTTTATTTCGGAGAAGAAGTCGAAATGAGATGAAAAATTCCATGTAAGCCAAACGAGGACTGTCCCAAAATTAAGTAGAATGATTTTTTTGCCACCAATGCAGATGGCTGAAGTGGGATGATTTGTGGCGGGAAAAATGGTGAAAGGCCTTCGGAAACGCGACCTATGTCAGTAAACTGTCGGCATTTACAATGTGTGGATTGCTGCTAACCTTGACCCCTTTTCGAGGGTCACGTCACGAATTCACGATGCCACTTTCCATAGAGTAATGATATGTGATTAAATTGTGCATTAAGCTTAGAATGTTGGGTTCGGAGATCATGGCCATTGGTTAAGGATGCCCTTGGAGATGGAGAAATGTCTTAAGTGAGTGTTTTCTGCTTCAGCACAGGATGTTCTGGGAGGGTAGAGAGGGGGTTGACCGATGAGGAATAATGCCCATTGACACATCCATCAACGACAACACAGTGTGCGATGAAATTGTGCAAAAAGTGAGACACGTGCTCATTTTCTATTTGACCCCCCAAGTGTCAGGATGTGACAGCAGAAGAGATATAATATTCAGAAAACCACAGTGCATTGCTTTCTTACAGGAGATTTAGCCATGAGAAAGGTACGTACCAAGATGGTTCCCCAAGGTGCTGTCGGAAGACTGCTTGAGTGACAATCTTGCCTTGGACCTCTTGGACCACGGGAAAAGTGACCCGAATTTTTCAGAATAGGTGGTCACTGGTGACAAGACATGGGTCTCTGAGTAAGACCCGAATACAACCCCTTTGGGTACCATTTTGGACCTCTGGATTATGTCAAAGAGATCGTGACGAGGGGCCTAAATGAGGATGAGGAGGCCTGTTGATGCCTTAAAGGAAGCATGCCACAACTGGTGGAGGCATTGTCATTTGTGTGTCGATACATAAGGGTGCTCTTATGAATCATTTTAGCATTTTTGCACTTTGATCTGCAGTCAATATTTTCCCTACATTTTTCCTACATTCTTTTGGAAGAGACCTTCTATGTGGCTCTAATCACCTTGGATACGATTCGACAGATGTCAAAAATGACCAGTACAGGAGTGCGTTGTTTCAGGGGACGAAATAATATTTTGGAATGTCCTCAGCCGAACAAAATTTGAAATGGATGAACTGATTCTGAATACGCGGCGTGATTCCGATGGGGACGGAATGGATTTAGCGCAGGGAGCCATCGCACCTGCGTACGTAGGAACGAACGGCAGCCGGCTGCTGGAACACCAACCGGTCAACTGAGTGAGTCGGGTCATACGTGCATGATGTCGCCTTACATGCTCGAGCCGTATGTCGGACGCGTGAATCGTCGCATTTCAGGATCGTGACCAATTGTGAGCAAGGCGTCGTGCATGCGAAAGGTCGTGCTAGTCAAACCGCGAGTATCGTCCATCAGGAAATGTTCGCATGCAGAGAGACAATAAGTATTTATGATAAAGCTAAGGTGAATGAGAAAAATAATGCGTTTTGTTGAACAAATAACCGAGAAACTTGGAATGATCGAATGAATGTTGGAATGATCGACCCGATAATTGGACAATTGTACGGAATTTAGGACGCCTCATCACTGAATATGGAAGGGAGTAATGAATAAATGGAATCATTGAAGAAGCATCCAGATGAAGGAACTGGTTAGGAGGAATTTATGTCAAAATGTAACTGTAGGACATTTGAGGGAATTGTGTGTTATAATATTATAATTGGCTAAATAAAATATTGACAATTGACCCGAATGTCCCCTCCCCCCCCCCAACCGCGGTCGGACATTGTTATCCTGATCCCTTATATTTCGTGGGAAAAATTAAATATTAAATCTATCTGTCTACACTTAATCTCTCTAATTTTATTGACATGATATATCCTGCCGTAGTACGATGGCGGTAATAATACATTTTCAACATCACTGCTAAAGAGATGTCCTTCAAATTTATGCAAGAGGTTGAATCTGTAATTTAGCCTTCGCTCCGTGAGAGTGATTCCCAGCATAGCTCCTCTAATATTATGGATACGCTACTAAGTTAATCATGAGAACGTTTTAAAATTCTAGCTCCCCTACGCAGCGCTTAATCCAATTCGTCAATCAATCCAACTTCGTGAGGATCCCATTCTTTTATACCAGCAGCATGATCTAAATTAGGCCTGACCCGGGAAAGATAACATTTTTCTTGGACCTTTTCATCACGCTTACCCAAAATTATTCTACCAAATCCTAATATTTTTTAGCTTGTCCACATATTCCCCCTGGTATGTGTTTCACTCAGGAGAGATCGTGAGTGAGGGTAGCGCCCTAAAGTATTTAATTGAGTCTACACATTCCATTTCGGTGTTCCCGATGCAGTGGGCGTTTATTTTCCAGACATTTCATCATTACACACTTTTTTGAGTTTAATTATACTAATTGCCAAGTTTCGCGTCACCGTTGTAGAATATCATTTAGGTAATCTTTGAAAGCTACATTTATCCTCAGTATTACGGACATAGGTGAAATACGTATGTGAGGATGGAGACCCATGCCATTCAACCTCGACGGCACTTAGTGATTGATATAGTGAGGTGTGAGAAGGAATTAAAAGTTAAAAATGAAAAAGTATAATACTCCGGTGGTAAGAGAGAAAGAAGAGGGGGGGGAAGAGAGTACAAACAGCGAAAGCACGTGGTAAAGGAAGAAAGCAGAGGGGTGGTGGAGGGATGAAATGGAAGGCGAGAGGGCGATGCGGAGGGGGTGGTGGGAGGGACGCCGCTTCATGCGAGTTCAATCAGCTTTTATTGTCTATTTTTCCGACCGCGAATTCACAGCAAAACTGATGTCAAAGATCGCTCTTAATGTGAACATGGGGGCTCACATCGTCAATGGAGACAGAATCGACTTTTGCATAATTTTTATTATTTTCAACATTTGATTGATTATTTTCAAAAACTAATCAACATTATGATGATGGGTGATAGACAAATCATTGAGGGCAAACGAATAAATAAAATCGCAACACAAAAGAGAAATATTTGTGGATGGGGGGGGGAATCATGAATTCAATTCTGTGGCGGGAAAATTTGATTTTTTTTGTTTTAGGCGGTATAGGAAGTACAGAATAATAGAAACTTTTATTGATGGGATGTTGATTTATGTTTTTATTAAGTAGGTAATTACTATGTCTATCTCAGCAGTTATTTTTAATGGAATGATACCTCACGATAACTTTTTTAAAATAGGGAGAAAGTTGAGAATTATATTCAAAGACGTTTTCATCGCAGATTATGTTTGGAATAGAAAAGTTTTATATATTCTCATAATTATTGATAATATTAGAATTTTCCCCCTGAGGATGCCTATGGCATCTTCAGGGGGTATCGCTGTCATTTCAACAATCGTGCGTCATCCTTGCTTCTGGCATTAATCAACAGTCGAACACATTTCTTCTTATTTCACTCACATAGTACAACACTTCGTGGTGTTCTTTTGGGGTGTTTGCTGCTGACGTGTAAACTTCCTCAGTGGTCACCTACGCATGCATTAAACCCGAGTCATACGCACAAGCGAGGGGGACATTGTTCAGAGGAGATTTCCATCTTCGTCAAATCAGCGGGCGTTGAAGTCTCTATAGCGACGCGTTGATGCGCGCGATTAGAGCGGTTGCATTGGAGTCACCAGTTCTCATTTGTTTCCAAGGAGTTGGAAGGATGCGGGAAAATTAGCTACACGGAGAAATTATCCTCAGCGTCCACTTTTACTGTGAAGCTTTCGAGGTCGAACGAGTGATGATGCGTCCCAGGACTTTCCGCTCTGAAAGATCTCGACGCAGAGTTTTAATGGGGTGCACGGAGAATACGTATAGTAGGCTTGGGTTAGCGACTCTCTTTAAAGGTTTCACTCCGCTTTTCGTAAATGTGAATGCAAATGGTGTGGCATATGTGTCCAATTCGTTATGGGGAATCATTATTGCGTCTTATATCTTGTCGAGTCAATCCGCCAATGAAGGATTGCAAATATTGCATTGTAAAGTCATTCATATGGGATGAGAAGTAATGGAAATAAAATAAATATTATGCGATATTCCATAATGAGAAAGGCTAAAGCCAAACGTTAAAATAGGAGGGCAAAAACTAGAACAGGTGGAACAGTTTGCGTATCTCGAAAGTGTTTTGGGCCAAAATGTTGAAAATACTAGATATATAAGGAGAAAAATTGCACTGGGCGAAGAGGCTCACACAAGATGGAGGGAGCTGACGACAGGGACATTGAGTAAGGATGTTAAGAAAAGACTTATCAAAACTTTGATTTGGAGTGTAGTCATGTACGGCGCGGAAAAATGTTTGCTGAAGCAAGAGGATGGATATATATTGGAGGCTCTTGAAATGTGGGCGAAGAGAAGAATGGAGAAAGTGGAGAAGACAGAAAGGAAACAAATGAGGAAGTATTAGGTATGAGTTAGGGAAAGTGGATTTAAAGCATATTGATCTGCAGTGGGATGTTTGTAGACTTTATTTGTATTTGAGGGGAGAATGTAAGGCAAACGAGGAAAGGGAGGGATTAAATAGGCATGTTAGACGGAATGACGGGAGGAAGGAAGTACACAGAGGTGAAGAGGGACTTGTTGTAGAGTAGGATGTTGGGTTGTGCTTTGTTAAGAGACAAGGGAATTGTCGCAGGACCATTTCGTAGCTTGTGCCCATGCAAAACCTACCTTAATCGGTAATATAGTGATAATAATCTTCTTCTGCTTCCGCGTAATCACACAAATGCTCAAAATGTATTAAACCCCATCTATTTAAGTCATTTCCATTAGTTTTCCCAAGATTTCTCTTCTTATAATTTTCGACATCGAATAATTTGTATTTTTTACGCTTGAGGATTTTTAGATGGGAGGACAAATTTCTAATAATACCGCAATAATCAAAACAATCATTTGCGTCAATGTCGAACACAAAAGAATAGGCAATTGAAATTGTAAAATACAATTTTTACAATTAAATTTCCAACCTGATTGCATATGCAAGGGAAATCTCAACATCACCACTGATTTGAATAGGGAAGAGAATGATCGACCTTACCCTTACTCTCTCTCTCCCAGGGTGAGGGGGGATTATGCAGTTAAAGAACTGCAAGTGCGCTGAATTCCACCGTATCCAGCGGTTTGAATCGAAGGCAGTTAGGTTTATATATTACAAATTTGTAAATTAACCCACCAAAATGATCCGCTTCCTGAGAGTTTCTTTTGGCATAAACCGCGTATTTGATATGTAATAAGCGACTGTGAAAATGCGTTGCGTGATTTATTTATCAGAATATCTGGATTAACTTCCCGAGATGTGTATTACCTGAAATTTTATGGAGAAATGAAAAATATCAAATTCAGGTTGAGTTACAATTGCTCGTTTTTTTATTTCCTTGGAAACCTGCCACTCCATTAGCCATCGTCATCAGATTTAACGTCCAATTCTTATCGCACCTCAGCCTTTTATTTGCCTTTCATGATTCTTCAAATTCCTATCTTCTCATACGCTATACCCCCTTTTTCATCCCGCCACCACCTCTCATTTCTTTTATGTAAGCCAACATCACTCACTTGCCACTGAGGCATTCCACTGCTTGGTTTTTTCTCTCTCTTGACTACGTCAGTCATAATCTTTTTTGCACTCGACACATGTATTCTGCCGCCGCCGACGGCGCTTCATATCTTCACGTTACTTTACTTTTCATTCATCGGCCGCTAGATGGCTCTACGCGATTGCCCGAGGAGTCACTTCCGTAGAAGGGTATATTTACCTCTCTCTTTTCCAAAGGCATCTTTGAATGCCCAACCAAGAATGCTACTTAGAGTCTTGGTTACAGCGAGATTAAAAACATTACTAAGTGGAAAATGAACATTTTAATGTTTTTTCGAATATTTTAGTTCTATTGGAAGTGGTTATTTTCGTAACAAAGTGTTATTATTAAAAGCTCCACAAATGCGATTTTTTGATCTTTAATATTGAAATATTAAAAATTTTATGTATGTCAAAAAATATTAAAATATATTAATTTCTGGTAAAGTGGATAATATTAGAAATATATGTTTCAAATCCTTGATATTTTCTTCCATTCGTGATAAAAGGAATTCTCTTTCGCATGGGTTAAAAAAATTATATCTAGTTATTTTTAGCAATAATCAATTAACTAAAATTGAATTAACTGAAAAAATGATTTGATTTTGTTCATTTAGTTATAAATAATATATCCCCGCAGGTCTCTTAGGTCTAGCATTCCCAGTTCATTAAATGTTAATGGGTTCATGATCAGGCGCGAATGCTATCACAAATATTATCCTTAATACGGAACAGGAGCAGTTGTTTGAAAGCTTTCGCAAGGAAACTTTGATAAATTCAGAAAATAAATTGATAACAACTATCGCTTCAACTTTAACAGTGACATTTATTTGGTGCATCAGTGCAATATAACGTTAGATATGTGTCCATTTATTAGGGCTTCAATCTTCGCCGTACGACGGACGCCGTCTTCCTGGAGGTCGCCCGAGCTTTCGACCGCGTTTGGCACAAGGGCCTCATTTACAAAATGCATATCCTCGACTTTCCCCCTCCCCTTCTCCTCCTCGTCCGAAATTACCTCTCCGATCGTACGTTCCGCGTGTCGTTGGGTGATTCCCTCTCTTCTGTAAAGAGAGCCGAGGCGGGCGTGCCGCAGGGCTCTCTTATCAGCCCTCTGTTATTCAACTTGTACGTCAACGGTCTGCCTTCTACACCTCACTCTTCCCTTTACATGTACGCCGATGACACTGCTATCGCCGCCACATCTCGAACACGCTCCGCGAACATCAGACGACTTACAGCACACCTTGACAAACTGCACCGGTGGACACGGACCTGGAAAACACGAATTAATCCTGACAAGAGCACACATATTCACTTTTCCCGCAGACGAAAACGCACACCCCACATTCCTCTTTTCTTCCACCGACACATTATACCGAGGGCTTCTTCGCACCGATTTCTTGGTGTCATTCTAGACAACCAGCTCACTTTTCAGCCTCACCTCGACTTTTGCCGTCAGAAGGCAATGGTCGCAATGAGACGCCTCGGCTGCCTTTCCTCCGTGATATCTCCCCTGGGTCACGCCGACAGGATGAGACTTTACAGGTCGATCATTCGCTCGCAGTTTCTGTACGCTTGCCCCGTGATTGCCACCCGGAAAACGCTCTGGCGTCACCTTGAAACCATCCAAAACAAGGCTGTCCGGTCGTTACTCCAAGTGAGTCGTTTCACTAAGATGGCCGACGTGCGAGCGGCGCATAAACTCCCGTCCGTCGCGGAATTTATTCGCTCGCAAGTCGCGTCTTTCAAATCCCGCCTCGCACCGTCTGGAAATCCGCTGCTACAAACCATCTGGGACTATGATCCCGGAGAGAAACACACTTATACACTGCCTAAAGATATTACTCGCCTATGAGTCTTTACTATGTCTTTTAATGTTAAATTTTCTTCATAGTAATAAGCCGCTTCACGGCCGGACGGATCTCTTCCTCCGTCCTCCAAGTTATTTTAGTATCATTTTATCCGCTTCACGGTCTTGCTGTCACCCGCTTCCTCAAGCCCAAATGTAATTTCCCGCTGTGCGAAATGGGAACTCCTCGCCTTCGTTTCTTTTTGTACCGCTCTATGCTCAGAGTGCGCAGGTGGGCAGTTAGTGCTGTCACTGACTTTTTTTAAGCCGTTCCCTGTCGGCTTTCCTTTCTTGTTAGGTTAAGAATTCATATTTTATTCCTAGTTTTAAGTTTCTCCTTCTCGCAAACCTTTGAAAACCTGAAGTTCCTTTATTTATATGCAATTTTCAAGGTTATAAAATTAGCTCTGTAACTCATTCAAAAAGATTTAACGAGTGGTTTTTAATTCCTAAATTGTTTGGTCCTGTGGTGGAAATTATAGATTATTTTTATTATTTGGTCACAGTAGAAAATTATTGCTTAGAAATTGCGGGAATGGTGGCAACGGTTAAGGTCGTTTGGTATCTAGGCTAAATGAGGACAATGCAGGGCGATGTAGGAACATAAGAGAGAACTCTGTATTTTTCAGACGTATTCGAGGAAATTTCTTCAAAAAATCAAGAGTTAACGGGTTTCATACGTATTTACTCAAGAAATTTCCCAAACTCTCATTCTTAATGCTTATAAAAAATCGACTATGAACAAGGTCAGAAATAAAAACGCGTCATGGATCGGACGGTGGTCGAGGTGAATGCAGACAACTACTCTCAAACATGCGTCAAGGGAATCGCGCCCAACTCTTAGTGTCGGTTGGTTAAAATAATTTCCAATACAGTAGGAATGCTGGACATCACATTCGGTGATAGGAAAAGAAAACTCGATGATTCAGCGGATTCATACGACGAAAGAATACAATACATTTGACATGTTGGTAATTAGTTTCATCGTTTAAGCTGATTTTTAGACGTTGCTCTCTCTGTATATTGCCTCACATTGTACATATTTACGTTCATACTTATTGCCACACATACATAGTGTAGTTAACATTGCATTTTAATGTTACTGAAAACGTTTTTACCACCTAAATTATTAAAGAGTACCAGATGAACAAGATGGCGTGTTTCCAAAAAAAGGCAGTTTAAATGTACGCATATTTAAATCAACAAAGGATGTGACATTAAACTTATAATAACTTCCTGAAAATTCGGTTACGAATATTGTCTCAATTAATGAATTAGAGCCGTTTCTCCATTGATAAAATCTTTTTTAACTAGACAATGCCGTTCCTTAAACACGCCTTCTTGCTCATTTGGAATTCTACACTTGTTGACATTGTTGGCATTGACATAAAATGGGAGCCACCATAAAAAAGTAAACCAAATGTTTTATTCGTAGAGAAAGAGCTCTAATTCCATTAAAAAAACAAGGAAATCGAATTTTTGGGAAGTTATGATAAGTTTCATTTCACATCTTTCGATAATTTAAATATGTACGCATAGACAGAAAATACCGTTGTTGAAACACCAAAGCCATTTTGTTTACTTGGAACTCTATAACAGTCGTCGCTATTTCTTCGCCATCCACTGAAGACTTGTCTCCGATTTTTCTCTCCGATCAAGGCGGTGTGTGTGTGCGTGTGTGCGTGTGTGTGCGTGTGTGTGTGTGTGAAACGTGCGCAACTTCGCGAACCTGCATGATCTAGGAAGAGTTATTTCGATCCAGTTTCATGAACTCGATCGGAAAATGTGAAAAAAATCCCGGAGAAAGAAATCTCGTTGTTCACTCGTTCTTTCGTAAAAACCAAATCGGTGGAACTCACTCGGTAATAGTAAGCCCACTCGGTGCGCGCGTCATGGGCGATGCAGAATCGAATGATTATGATCAGTCACACGTCGGCGGCAGAAGAGGAAGAAGTGGTGGGAGGCTGGCTGGCTGCTTGGCCACGATTCCAGGGCGACACCCTCTCTGCCCCGCCAACCCCCTCCCGGCTCCTCTACCCTACCTCCCCGCCACCCCCTACCTCCCCCTTCGCAGATTCCCCACCCACTCGGAAGCGTCGGAATGGTTTCCATGAAGCTCAGCGAATACACGTGCGATTTATTACGCCACTCAGGGTATCTATTGAGTCTTATTTTACATATCCAGACCTTTAAAAGGTACCCTTTTCAGGGTACATTTAAACATACGTACTTCGAGGGAATGTGAGATAAGAGTCCCTGGACCTCAATTATGGAGCTGCTCTGCGTTGTTTGAGACGGACGTAGGACGTTGTCTTGGCACTTCCGCCGTGAATACTAAACCTTTTCCTTTGGCCGATGGCAAAGAGGTGCGTAATTTGACAGCGAAATCGTCTTTTGGCTCGTCGTCTTATTCTTAGACGTTCCCGTGATAGAAACCCAGGGTTGACAAATACGTACTCGTTTGTAAACCCATACACTTTGAATTTTTGAATGCTTTGAATTACTTTTAGGCTTGTCCAGCATTTATTATTATTATTAAAAATACACATGTGCTGATAGACATTGTCAGGTGGCACGCAACTCCCAAATAATCGCAAAAGATAATACATAAAACTAGACTTCAAAACACAAATATCTTTAACAAAACAAGTGAATCCTCATCCCATTTACAACCAGTAATCAGCAACAAAAAAAGATAAATTAAAAAAAAATTAAGCTATTACATATAATACAATACACCACACATCAATCAAATTATTACATAAATGCCTTACATCTATTCTTAAAAGTATACACTATTTTAGGAATGGGCTCGAATATTTTTGCAGGTAAGGTGTTCCAATCAACAATTGTTCTATTTAGGAAAGAAATTTTTTTTTATTTGTTCTCTGAGCCCGGCATTTTACCTTAAATTTGTGATAATTTCTGCCTATAAAAATTTGGGTTCCGCGCATCTTTCCTAAGATCTGCCCAAGCTTTCTCCCCCTTCAGAATTCGGAACATTCAACAAAGTCTGCTTACTTTCCTTCTAGTGTGTAGAGGTTCCCAGCCCAGCGTTTCTAGCATGTCAGACGCACTATCCATCCTCCTATGCTTCCCCAGTACATAAGGGGCAGCTTTTCTTTGCACCTTTTCCAGTTTTTTAATATGACCTTCTTTATGGGCGTCCCATACAAGAGAAGCGTACCCTAAAATTGGTCTTACTAGGGTCTGATACGCCTTCTCCTTGGTTGCTCTAACGCTCCCTTTGAGGTTTCTCATCACCAAATGAAGAGTTTTGAAAGCTTTCTTAAAGATGTATCTATCATAATTACATTCAGTTCCCCATATATTTTTTCACAATCCTCAAAGTGTTTGAACACCTTCGCACGTATTGGAGATAAAAACTGTTCTTTTTTAAATTAAAGGCCTGGTCATTGATTTCGTCATGCCTTATTACACTTAGGAAGTGGAATTGAACGCGTCAAACACAAACGCCACCCTAGTCTGATTGCATTTCAAGGTGTCCCCACGTTGGAGGTCATTCAGTGATTTATATCTTCATCACGTCTCTGATCGCAGTAATGAGTCTTTCCTTTAATATTCCAATCGCTCCGCGCTTTAAAAAAAATCATTTTTTCGCCAGGATAACCGCTCCGCACTAGAGAATTTTTGATGAATGTTATGCTAAATTTCCGTCCAACGGTAAATGCTTTGTTTCCGGGTGAGACGAAATTTCGATGATAACGAGCTTCTTACGGTAAAGAGGAGCCAATCATTAAAAGAAGCAAATCACTGAACTCGCAATCCACGTTGCGGGAAAAATAACTTGGGAGGCCAGGGAGGAGGGTTTGACAAATTCTTCCTTGAGGGAACGTGATTATGTGATACTAGTAGCTATATAGTAGATACTAGGGGGATCGAGATGGTGCGGGGGCTAACGTACTGGCTTCCCACCCTGAGGGCGTGGGTTCAAATCCCGGCGGTGTTGAATATTTTTCAGAGGTATCTCGATCCCTACTTGAGGTGCTTTGTGGAGGGCACTTTGAGTGAGTACGCCGTCCGTCGGATGGGACGTTAAGCCGCGGACGCCTTGGCGCCTTTCGTAAAGAGTAGGCTAATGCCGACGCCGGGTTTCTCTCCACTCTTCATCCTTTCCTGTCCTTCCCCTATGGCGCAAATGACCTTAGCTGTCGGTCGCCTCCCCTCAAAACTACTACTACTAGTAGATACTATAGTAGCTATATGCTAGATACTATAGCTATATATATAGACACTATATATATATATATATATATATGCGTATAGTATATATATATGCGTATAGTATATACATATATATTGGAAGAATGTAAATACAGAATTAGGCAAAATGAATTACAAAGAATTAAACAATAAATTGAGGCGGGCAACAAATAAAGCAAAACAAGCATGGTGGAAGACGCAGTGCGAGGATATGGAGAGGAAGTCTGCAGAGGAAGGGTGAAATCGGTGCGCTGTACAACAAAGTTAAATCTATATCGGGAAGTAAGAAAGGGAGATCAACGATAGCAGTTAGAGATAAGGCGGGTAAGGTAATAGTTTACGCAGGGAAGATCCAAGAAAGATGGAAGGAATATATAGAAGAACTGTATAGTAAAGAGCTTAGACCAACAAAGTTAGACATAGAAAAAAAAAACATGACGTAGAGGAAGATAGATTAGGTCCAGGCAAACTAGACAATGAGATAGAAAGGGCATTAAGGGAGATGAAACTAAATAAGGCCGTAGGGGTGGATAACATTCCCGCGGAACTTTTAAAATGCTTAGGAAAATGTGGGAGGAAGAGGCTATACTATATGGGTTGATCCGTAGTATTTATGAGGAAGGAATCTGGCCGGAAGACTTTGTGAGATAAGTTTTAGTTCCTATTCCGAAAGAGGTAAAGGCTACATCATGTGAGGACTACAGGACGATACGTTTGATATCCCACGCAGCTAAAATTGTTCTCAGGAATATAAACAAAAGGATAAAGAGTAGGGCAAATGATTACTTAGGGGATGATCAGTTTGGGTTTAGGAAGGGGAGAGGTACGCGTGATGCCAATGCAGTAATGAGATTATTAATCGAGAGGAATATAGAACACAACCAGGAGGTATTTGCCCGTTTCGTAGATTTCGAAAAAGCATTTGATAGAGTGAATTGGGAAAAACTAATGAGTATATTGCAGAAAATAGGAATATCTTGGAGGGAAAGGAGGCTAATCCGCAACCTGTACATGTCTCAGACTGCTCAGGTACGAGTAGGGAACGGGGAGTCCGGATGGGCAGTGTTAGGAAGAGGTATAAGGCAGAGTTGCCCATTATCACCGTTTCTGTTCCACCTGTATGCAGAGGAAATGATTAAAGAGGCATGGGAAGAACTCGAGGTAGGAATGAAAGTGGGCGGGGAATTCGTAAAATCAGTTAGGTTTGCTGATGACCAAGCTTTAGTTTGTCAGTCAACCAATGGGCTGCAAGCATTGCTGAGTGAATTGGAAATTCAGTGCCGCTGGTATAGGATGAGAATCAATATTAATAAAACAAAGGTTATGCGATTCTCTGGAAAGAAAAAGGCTAAGCTTAACATTAAAATAGGACGGCAAAAACTAGAGCAGGTGGAACAGTTTAGGTATCTCGGTAGTGTTTTGGACCAACACGGTCAAAGTAGTAACGACGTAAGGAGAAGAATTACGCTAGGCAAAGAGGCTTTCACAGGGCATCACGCGTACCTCTCCCCTTTCTAAACCCAAACTGATCATAACCTAAGTAATCATTTGCCCTACTATCTATCCTTTTGTTTATAATCCTGAGAACAACTTAAATGCGTGGGATATCAAACTTATTGTCCTGTAGTTCTCACATGATGTAGCCTTTATCTTTTTGGAATAGGAACTAAAACTGATCTCACAGTCTTCCGGCCAGATGCCTTCCTCATAAATACTACGGATCAACCCATATAGCCTCTTCCTCCCACATTTTCCTAAGCATGTCAAAAGGTCCGCGGGAATGTTATCCACCCCCACGGCATTATTTAATTTCATATCCCAAAATGCCCTTTCTATCTCATCGTCGACTATGCCTTGACCTAAGCTATCTTCCTCTACGTCATGTTCCTTTTCTATGTATAACTTTGATGGTATAAGTTCTTTACAATACATTTCTTATATATATTCCTTCCATCTTTCTTGGATATTTCCTGTCTCAACTATTATCTTTCCCGCCTTATCTCTAACTGTTAGCATAGATCCTTTCTGAGTCACCTTGATTTTCCATGTATACCTGCGTCCTTTGTGGTGTCTAAACCATGTGTTGGCGACGACTAACCCCTGTCTCTTCCAGAATTCAACTGCTTTCTCCCCGCGGTTATTCATCGTGCCTAAACCGTAGTCCCTCACCTCAATACCATCTCTTCCTTTGTCTACCGTCGTATTCCAATCCCCCATCACTATCAAATGTTTCCCTCCAGAAACACATGCGATTATGTCCTCTAATTGATCGTATATCCTATCGACCTATTCCTCCGTATGGTTGCTCGGTGGCATGTATACATGAGTAATAACCAAGTTCGTCGGTTCTTCTGTTATCTATACTAGTAATAAACTATCCGTTACCTGCTCTATGTTGACTACGCTTCTTCCTACCTCTATATGTAATACTATGGCAACCCCTCGTTGGCTCTCGTCCCCGCCGCTGTATATTATTCTACACTGATCACTCCAGTAATCCCCGCTATCCTTCCATCTCACTTCGCATAGACGTAAAATATCTATATTTCTCCTTTTCATCTCTCGCTTAATATTTTCCAATTTCCCTGTCCTCATCCTTGCCCTAACATTCCAAGTTCCTATTCTAACTAATTTGGTCTTCTTCTCCTGTGTCTTCTGTCCTGCTGCTGCCGGTTTTCCCTTGCAACGGTTTCGTGGGATGACGACCGCGGAAGCCTTGCCTCCCCCGCTGCCGGGCACGAAACACGGCCGATTGGGCTGAGCCCCGTAGTTACCAGGATGCAAAATCTCTATTGTGACCATCATAATTATCTTGGGAATTATAATTAAGGTGATTTCCCGCTGCCTTCCTCAATAGTGTTTTAACGTGACACCATCAGTTATTGGCCGCCCCTCTGGGGTCAGACGCCATTGCAGCCGCCTCACTGAGGAAGAGACGCTGCGTGGACTACCTTTCGTCTGGCTCCTAACCTTCGACCTATCTGGCTGGCATGGGTGACCATACCGGAAGCAAAAATTCTTTCTCCCGCCAACACAGCTCTAGGGGCCATCGGAACGAACAAGCCATTCCGCATGTTGTAGTTCGGGGAGGGGATATATATATACATATATATATATATATATATATATATATATATATATATATATATATATATATATAAATTTCTTCGAAAAGGAACGCTCTTCGGCGACACACTGATAGGTATAAACACAGAATGATATTTTACAAACATAGGAACACAAAGAAACACAAAGAAAGGACACTCACATTAGTGAGTGTCCTTTCTTTGTGTTTTTATGTTTTAAAAATCTATATATATGTTTATAAATATAATATTAATACATGTATATTTGTATATATATTTTTAAGTTATCTGCCGGTTAAGGTAAGTTTTGGATGGACATAACTGCAAATAAATATTTTGTGTCTCTTAACAAAATACAATCCAGGAAACAGTGTACTCTGTATAAAGTCCCTTTTCATCTTTGAGTACTTCCTTCCTCCCTTCATGTCGTCCAACATCCCTTTCTTATTCCTTCCCTTTCCTCGTTTTCCTAACATTCTCCCCTCTATTACAGTTTTCAACATGCATTTGTGTTTGTGCGTATGTATGTGTATGTAATCAGAAACGCAGTAAACACCCCGAAGGTCTTTTTGGTAGGTGATGGTATAGTTCACCCAGTACTAATCACATGACGGTGTGTGAAACTCCCACATCAGGGTTTCTTCCGCTGTGCTGGTTATGGTATCTTAGGAATATCTGGTACCCGAAAAATCACATAGTTTGGGTGGAGCTGCCGGTGCCCAGTGTGCCTTGCCCAGGAATCGAACCCAGGCCCCTCCGGTTAGCAGTCCAACTCTCTATTCCCTGGACTACTGCGACCCTATTACTCAGCTTTCCCTAAGCTACTCAATGCTTTCGGTACTTAGTTAAGGCTGTTTTGGTTTGACCCAAATTTTAATAACTTTGATAGTTATTATAACCTAAGATCAGAAACAAAAAAAAATAAATTAAGTATCATTATTTTTTCAACATTCTATCTCATTTAAATCACTCATCAGCGTAATTTTCTGCGAGATATATATGTAGATATACATGTATATTAAAATATATTCTATCTAAAAGAAACTCGCAAAAAATTCTTAATACCACACAGACATACACATATTTTTTGTTACTTAACGGAAGAAGGAAATATGACAAAATGTCTTTGGCGGCAGCGATTTTTGCTTCCCTTTAGAAAGCGTTTCTTTTTATTTTAAAGTAATGGAACTTATATACTAAGATCTGGTGTCCCTTGTGGGGAAACTTCCAGCTCGAAAACGTCAACTTTCATTTGAAAATGATTCTTTCAACATCTCGTCAAATGGAATCGGAAATGTTCATCAACGCTTTTCGATCGTTAGGCGCAAATTTCAATAATAACAATACATGGTCGCAGCAGCACATCGACCGCCACCTCAAATTCCGAAGGATTTCGGACATAAGACTTTTAACTTTCTTCTTTCACCGCGAGCCTAAGGCGAGAGAGGTACCTTTCCTTTTGTGGGATGGAAACCTGTTTCATAAATCCGTTAGATGATTTTTTTCCCAATAGGTTTCTTATGAGTAAAACAAAAATATTTATGAAATAGTTAGAATCTTTTAAATAAAATTGTATAATCCAGATGGTGAAAACTCACTTGTAAAATAGGCTAATAAAAATTCAAAAGAAGGTTTCTAAAATAATATGAAGTAAAAATAATGTTGTTTGTCTTATTTTAGAGGAACATTCATCATTTTAATTATTTTTATCAATAAATCATTGAGTTTCAATGAAAAATAACTTTAATTCTTGTACCAAATGTTACGTCAAAGGCGATTCTTTTAACTGGAGACTCCAAAGAATAAATAATGGCGCGGATTAATTTTGATCTTGCCTTTTTCATCTAGTAGTTTGGTTGATGTAATTGGGGAGCAAGATGGAACGAAATAAATATTACAGAGTACAATATATATATATATATATATATATATATATATATATATATATATATATATATATATAATGTATAACACTTAGCACTAGTGGACACAGACAAAAACACACAAAAAAAGAGACTCACTATTTTTCGAATTTTCGGTGGTCGTTGCCACCTTTATCAACTTCCTTGATAAAGGTGGCAACGACCACCGAAAATTCGAAAAATAGTGAGTCTCTTTTTTTGTGTGTTTCTGTGTTTTTGTCTGTGTCCACTAGTGCTAAGTGTTATACATTATTATTCACGTCCGTGAGACTTTCAAAAAGTGTTATATATATATATATATATATATATATATATATATATATATATATATATATATATATATATATGTATATATATATATATTTGTGTGTGCGTATGTAATGTGTCTGAAGTTAGAACTAGCGGACAAAGACAAAAACACACAAAAAACAAAAGAAACCCTCTAACCTTCTCCTCCTTGAGAAAGGTGGCTTGGACCACCGAAAATTCGAAAACTAGCGAGTTTCTTTTCTTTTTCGTGTTTACACTAGCGTGGTGGAAAAATACCGTCTACCGACAGGCCGACCGAGTTCATTCACTTCAATATTTTCAAATATTCAATTGCGATGAAATGAAAATATATAATAAAACCCCGTATTTTCTAAAAATTTAACCGGCTTATTTCAATAATTTTCCAAATATTATTACAAGTTGCACTAGAAGGTTGTAATCCTTTCATTTGGGACGAAGAAATATAGACTGGCACACTTTGGATTATTTTGCATTAGTTTTGTTTCTTTCAGCAATTTATCTCTCTAATATTCACCCCAAGGACATTTTAAAACATGTTTTTTGCACTATTAGTAAGTTCAGCATAGAGCTACCTGAGTACACCCGCGCGGTTTTGAATAGGTTTCAGTACATTCAGCAGGGTGAAAATTATTGTGAGTTTGAAGAGGAAGACGGGGGCAGGAAGGAGGCAGAATGAACACCCTCTGCACATATAAGGCGAGAAAGATTCAGAGAACCTCTCTACGTGTATCCCATTCCGGCTCACGATTTCTGGAAGGGGCCGTCGAAACGATCGGCCTACGCGGACATTCACATTGTGTCGGAAGAAAGGGACCCGCCATTGAATTTTCAAAAACCAACGAGTGTCAGTCAATGAGTTCTCCTGGAAATTGACGGGTGCGGATTGAACTGGGTCGCCGGCCCGGGGGAGGGAGGGTAGGGTGGCAATTCCGTTTCCGTCCTCTGTTGCGCAGGCCTTGTTTTCGAAACGTAATGGGAACGTGTACCGTCGAAAGAAATGAGAATGGGCTTAGGACCAGTGCGAAGACAATAGGGTTGAGTAAGAGGGATTTCCTACACGAGAAAAGGGAAATAAATGCCTTTAGTTCTAAACTCTTGGGGAGGGGGGAAAAAGGCGATTCGAAGAAATATCCCGCCTTGCATTTCGACGACCCCACTCAAATTAAGAGATATTTTGAAAGAATTGGCCTACTACGCGGAAATATTGGGTCTACCTCCCAAACAGAACTAGTTTGACACGTGTTAGTTTAAAATTTGAAAAAAGTAATGTTAAGGTAATAAGTGATCCGAAAGTGCAGGTGAAGATTCGAACACTATGAGGTGAAAAAAAATTAAATAAAACTTTGGTTTTATATTGGAGAGCAAAGAGGTTTTATTTTACCTCTCAAGCATTTGAATAACTATCGAAGTTAATGACGTAGGCAAATGACTGATTACTAATTATATACCGACACGATATTCAACCCGAAGGTTGGTTCAAAAATTTGTAAATGAAATTTTTTGGTTCACATGTAAAAATGTCGTTTCATGTTATTTATCTAGAGTGTTATGAGGATGTTTTTTGTTGCCAGGGACTCACATGGGAGGAACTTTGTTTTAAACGTTCTATCAATGGAGAAGCAGCTGTAATACCACCAAGAAAACAATGAAATTTAATCATACGTTTATAAATTACAGTTTGTATGCAATTAGCGCTTGATGTTCTTCTGTACCTTCAAAAAATTAGGTGATTTGATCAAGGCACAAGTGTTTATGCTAGGGATAAGGTCTGTCTCAAAATTAGTGTGACTAATTTTTTCGCGGATTGACGGATGGCCGACGGGCGTCGGCTCCTCTTGTCGTGTTCGAGGGAGGGGCGTATCAGAAAAGCCTGGAGGCCGGTGGTAGTTGGCTCCCAAATTTTGCTGCGTACGGATCGTTCGTTTACGAAACGTCTACAAAGTGACCTCGTTACGCTCCGTCATGAACCGGTTATTGGAACAGCGCTACGCCATCAAATTTCTCGTGAAACTGGGAAAAACCGGGAAAGAGACTTTAGCATCATGCTCAAGGCAGCTTATGGTGATATGACGCCATGGGTAGATCGGCAGGGGTGTTTTTGATTGGCACGAGTTGTTTCGGAGGAGGGTAGGGAAGACGCCGAACGTTCAGGACGCACTTCGGCCTCAAAAAGTGACGAAACTCTTGCAAGAGTAAAGGCTTTGTTGGACAGGGATCGCAGTATACTGTCGTTTCTGATAAAGTTGGCAACCCTTAAAGTGATGTGTGACCGAAAACAGGGGCATGAGAAAGGTGTTTGTGCGAAGTTGGTGCCGCGAGTGCTCTCGGACGAACGAAAGGAAACTCGCACACGCGGATCACTGCCAAGAACTTCTCGACCATGTAAGGAGTGAGGATTCATATTTTTTACACATTGCCCTTCCAGACTTCTTCCCCTTCTCCCCCCTCAAATCCGGACCACGGGTCGGTGGAAGTGTTACAACAGGTCGTGACGAGGGGGCATTCCGGGTGCCACCTTCCAGAAGTCGTAAGAGGCGTAGAAAACCCCTTTGCCGAGGTGTGTGGACGCCCAATGGTGCTACTTCGAAAACTTTCGAGTGAATGTGTCAATACTGGAAGTAATTGTATTGTAATCGACTTAGTCCTTCTGCTAATGGGACATACCTTGCTTATTAGTCTGTAGTTTAACCGAAATGGAAGGGATTGGGAGCGAGGACTAACTACTACGAATTGCTTACTGCGAATAAAATAAGAATATTCATCTATATCTACATCAATACCTTGCAAGCCACCAAAAAGGTGTGTGGCAGGGGGTGCAGCACCAGGAGGAAAGGGTAAGGGATGAGGGGGTTAGGGTTTTTCAAATGGATGGGGAAAGGTAAGGGGAACCTGCAAAAAAATATAAAAAAAATATAGTATATATATTAATATAATCGTATAACCCTGCGCAGTCGCTAACTTGTAGGTTAATACTTATTATGTCGAGCCGGCTCCTGGGGGATTTCGAGTACAAGAATTCTGGTCTCTTATTGTTCTCGGAAAAAATGACCATTTAAATCTGTCTGTCCTGCAGTCAATCTCTCTAATCTTACATTCGTGATCCCTCCGCCCGTAATACGTTGGGGTTCGTATTATGTTCTTGATGTCATCGGAAAAGGACCCATCTTTAAATGTTTTTAAAAGGTTTAATCTTTATACTAAACGCCTCTGTGTAAGGGAATCCCAGCCTAAATTTTCTAGCAAAGTAGTTACGCTACTGCGTTGGTCATAGCAATTTTTGACAAATCTAGCCCCCCTCCGCTGAACTCGATCCAATTCCGAAATTAAATTTATGTCTTGAGGACCCCATATACTGGCAGCATACACACTAGGTGGGGCCTGACTAGGGCAATAAAACATCGTTCCTTCACTTTTTCGTCACATTTACCCATCACTCTTTTTACAAATCCCAATTTTTTATTAGTGCGACCGCATATTTCCCGAATGTGCTTTCCCCAGGACAGATCGTGAGTAATTGTTACACCCAAGTATTTAAAGCAATCTACCCTCGCGATTTCTGTTGGTTTCACTTTGTAACTAAATGGGGGGGTGTTACTCCTTTCCTAAAAATGTATTACTACGCATTGTTTCAAATTTAATTCCACTTGCCATGTATCGCACCAAGTCTGGATTGCATCTAGGTCGTTAGCTAACGTGACTCTGTCATCGCGACTTCGAATGTCCCCATAAATCACCGCATCGTCAGCAAAAAGACGGAGCCTGCTATTAACTACGGCGCTGAGGTAATTTATGTAAATAAGAAACAAGAGGGGCCTATGACACTTCCCTGTGGTACATCCGACGTGACCTTAACAGTATCGGATGATACACCGTCCAGGACGACTGTTTGAACACGATTTTTTAAAAATTGTCTAATCCAGCATATAACACTCCCGTGTATTCCATAAGTTTCCAACTTAGCGAGTAACTTGCAATGAGGGACTTTATCAAAAGCTTTTTTAAAATCTAGAAATATTGCATCAACTGGAATATTACTTTCACCGGAATGCATTATATCATGAACAAAGAGTGCGAGTTGAGTTTCGCAGGATCTACCTTCACGGAACCCGTGTTGGTTATTAATCAATAAATCTTGGCTATCGAGGTACCTCATTATGGAACTAACAATGATGTGCTCAAAAATCTTACCGGAGATGGAGGTGAGCGATATTGGCCTATAATCTCTATTTTTAAATATGGGTGTCACAGAAGCTATCTTCCAGCCGCTTGGCACGCTTTCTTCTGCTAATGATTTCTTAAATATTATACGAGGATTAAGATAAGGAGCAATTTCAGACGATAGTTCTTTATACACACGAGCCGGTATCTCATCAGGTCCCGGAGATTTTTTGGGGTCGATATTTTTAAGGAGTAACTCTATTCCGCGGGTGGAAAAGTCGATTGCATGCATTGGCTGTAGAAATGTTTTCGGAAGGTTCTCTGGTATATTCTGGGAGCATTCGTTGAAAACACTGTGGAAGAATGAGTTTAATATGTTGGCTTTATCTAAACTACTTGTTACTTTATCCCCTTTTTCGTTGTTCAATGAGTTTACGGTGGACTTTTTTCCGTGCACATCCCTTACGTAGGACCAAAACATCTTTGGTTATCGTTTAAATGTTCACCTAATTTTTTCCTTTTGAATTCCGCTAGCGCCTTCCGGAAGGCCTTCTTGGCAGTGGACTTAGATGCTTTGTAATTCTGTAAGGTTTCGTTGATTTTATCAGGGGTAATATTGTGGGTATTTGGTGCAAAACGTTTTATTTGGTGCAAATAGTTTCAACGCTTAGGCGTCATCCTCAGTTTCCACAGCTACCACCAAATATTTTACATTAATAAACAATCATACAATGAATGATTATTTCACTTTAAAACAATTTCATATCGCATCTCAGAAGAGTATTTAACACAATATCCAGTCAATTCTAAATATACGATGGTTACATATATTCTTTACCAAATTAAGAGACTTGTACCCAGTATACAATTGTTGGATACGCAATCATTTTACACATATTTGCAAATTATTTTCTCACACAATCGTTCACAATATCCAGAAATATTACATTAAGAAAAGAAGCTTGTTTTCTAATAGACACGACACTCTTCGACGAAAGTTCATCAATGAGTTGCGTAAAAACACGCTGGCAAGTGTTTGGAAATGCATAACTTAAGATGAAGTTATGAAATGGTGGGTAACAACTCATTTCATAAACATTGACAAGGAGATTTCATTCTAAATGTCAAGGTTAGCCTAGGGCATGGGGTCGTCAACCTACGTACGGCCCGTGGGCGAGATTCGGCCCGCAAAAGGAATCAGTCCGGTCCTCCCGCCGAGTGTTGAAACCGCCCTTTCAGATTTATGGTTCACTTTGCCTCGTCAGGTAAATGCGGCGAGCTGATAAGAGGAGGGACCCTCCGACAAATCCAGAACCGACAAATGTTTAGCGTGAGATTAGAAGAAGGGGGTCTGCGCACCCTGGCATTATTATGTTCTTATAATTCACGAATGGTCTATCGTGTGCAAAGGCTCGAAGATGTTATTCTAGCGATACATTTATTCATCACGTGGTGAAATGTTGGGTAGGCGAGAAAGGGGAAGGAGCAGGATACGTAGGCGTATACTGGGCAAAATAAAGGGAAGAAGGAAATATATATATATTATTATTAGATAATCTACCGATTAAGTTAGGTTTTTGGATGGACATAATTCCAAATTAAATTATTTGTGACCCCTAGCAAAACACAACATCCTACTCTACATCAGGTCCCTCTTCAGCTCTGAGTACTTTCTTCCTCCCTTCATCCCGTCCAACATCCCTACTCTGTTCCTACCCTTTCCTCGTTTGCCTAACATTCTCCCCTCAATTACAGTCTTCAACATCCCACTGCCGGTCAATACACCCTTCATCCACTTTCCCTGCCTCCATAGGATTTCTCCAAACAAACCCCTCTCTTCGCCCACCATACCAAGGACTTCCTCATTTGTTTTGCCTCCATAGGATTTATCCCAACAAACCCCTTTCTTCGCCAACCATACCAAGTACTTCCTCGTTTGTTTTCTTCTATGTCAATTTCACCTTCTCCATTCTTCTCCACAGCCACATTTCAAAAGCCTACGTCTATCCTCCTGCTTCAATGACCACGTTTCCGCACCGTACATAGCTACGCTCCATATCAAAGTTTTTACGAGTCTGTTCTTAATATCCTTACTCAACGTCCCTGTCATTAACACCCTCATCTTTGTGAAAGCCTCTTTGCCTAGAGCAATTCTTCTCCTTACGTCCCTACTACTTTGACCGTGTTGGTCCAAAACCCTATCGAGATACGTAAACTGTTCTACCTGCTCTAGTTTTTGCCCTCCTATTTTCATGTTAAGTTTGGCCTTTTTCTTTCTAGAAAATCGCATAACCTTTGTTTCATTAATGTTGATTCTCATCCCATACCTGTCGCACTGAATTTCCAACTCGCTCAGCAATGCCTGCAACCCCTTGGCTGACTGGCAAACTAAAGCTTGGTCATCAGCAAACCTAACTGATTTTACAAATTCCCCGCCCACTTTCATTCCTACCTCCAGCTCTTCCCATGCCTCTTTAATCATTTCCATAATGGGCAACCCTACCTTACACCTCTTCCTAACACTGCCCATTGGGACTCCCCGTTCCCCACTCGGACCTAAGCAGTCTGAGACATTGAAGGTTGCATGTAAATCTCACAACCTTTGTTGTATTAATATTGAATCTCATCCCATACCTTTCGCACTGAATTTCAAGACATGTAAACGTTGCGGATTAGCCTCCTTTCCTTCCAATCTGTTCCTATTTTCTGCAATATACTCATTAGTTTTTCCCAATTCACTCTATCAAACGCTTTTTCGAAATTTACGAAACAGGTAAATACCTCCTGGTTGTATTCTATGTTCCTCTTGATAAATAATCTCATTACTGCAATGGCATCACGCGTACCTCTCCCCTTCCTAAACCCGAACCGATCATCCCCTAAGGAATCATTTGCCTATTCTCTATCCTTTTGTTTATATTCCTGAGAACAATTTTAGCTGCGTGGGATATCAAACTTATCGTCCTGTAGTTCTCACATGATGTAGCCTTTATCTTTTTCGGAATAGAAACTAACACTGATCTCACAATATCTTCCGGCCTTACGAATATTTACGAAATGATAAAATAAAGACGATTATCTTATTATTAGACAAGAGAGAAATGGAGGTTTGCCATCAGTATGTGTTTTTTTATTTTTATAAAAGCCGACTCGAGAATTTGGACTTGTTTGATAATGTATTCGCGGACGGCCTCCTTCTGGTAGGAAGGCGAGGGAACGTCTTCATAGGAAGTTGGTATCGCGGCGAAAGAGAGTGTGTGTGGGAGGAAGGGAGGAGCGAATGTGTGGACGGATGCTCGTCCCTCCCCGAGAGGACGAGAGGAGGCGTGCGGCGGAGTACATATGTGGGCGGGGTTCCTCCGAGAGAGGGAGGGGAATGCCAACAAAATATGCGATATGTGGGCCCAGTGCGTCCATGAGAGAGGGGTGTGGGAGAAGATGCTGCCGTTCGGGTGTGAGGAAATTACCCCGAAATCATTTTCCTTTCTTCGCCTTGTGGAAAAGTTCCCGGTGGTAGCCGCCGCAGACGGCTACTGCGTTCTGCCCACGCACACAAACGACCAAGCTCGGTGAGTAGGGATCAACGAACCCTGGGAATGAAATTGAGAAAAAATATAAAAAAATGAATTCCAATCTCCATAATGCTCCACTTTTACTTTGGTTTGTTTGTTACCACTCTTTCTCTTCCTCTCTCTCTCCCTACGTCCAAAATAGGAACACGATATTACCCTTCCACCCGAGATGTAAGTGTTGAAAGTTTAAAAAAATATATTTTTAATGTGCAGAGAACATAAAAAAATTTCCAAGAATCGGAGGGGATGAGGAGAGTTAAGTGCTTTCAAAATTTAAAGATATTTTTTTATTTCCGACCAGAAAGAAAGTTTTTTAATTTCAGACCAGAAAGAAAAAACACACTGATGGATGAATATCGACGGTTATATAAATGTAAACATACGCAATCCGTTGACAGATCTGACTGATTACAATCATTCTTTTCATCAGTGAAACCTTAAAAGCAACCCGTAATTAAAACTTTTGTTCCCAACTGTCTGATATTTTGTCTTGTCGGATATGCACGTGCCGGTACGAGGGTGAGTTAAATTTAAGCCATATAACTTTTAAATATTTGTCATTTCGAAAGTTCTTGACTGCCAAAGGTTCTCACTCATATAATTTTCCATACGCAGTCCTCTTGGCGCACAACTGAAGTATTTGAGTGCTTATTAAGTCCACAGATACTTCCATAGAAAAGTCATTTCTAAAGTGAGATAGGTGAATCACCATTTCAAACTTTCATTCGCCGAAGAATCATTTAATCCCCTACGCTACAGAATGATTGAATAAAAGATAACTGTTTCCTTGTGGTGCGCCTTGTATTTGACGCGGCCATGTTTGTTCTATTGTTGCGTACTGGTATCATTCTGTCAGCTGGAGGCCACTCATCAAACCATTGCGTGTCACTGTTGAAAAGCATACACCATGGAAGAGGAGGGAATATTCTTGGGGACGAGGGGAGGAAGGAGTTGGTGAAAGAGCAATAAGTCTGGTTTGCCAAAGAGCAGCGTAATGTGTTATGACGTTGAATTTTTCTTTCAACTTGATAAAACTACGAAATTGTTATTTTTTTAAACTATGGACATCCGTCACTGCCACGAGGTTGCTCCCGAATCAAAAAAGTGCAATGTATTTTATTTGTTGAAAGCTTTTTCCTCTTACCTTTAGTTAGACTTAATTTAGGAACCTTGAGATCAAGTTTACTGAGTCTTCCATTACATTAACCCTATCGTTCGCGTCCTCATTCCTTAATGGGTTCCATCCTAAATGCAACTTTTATTGACCTAGCCTCCCTTCGTCTGTATTTCTTTCCATGTATTACATTTTCTTTGACTAACTTCAATTATTTTTAAAGCGAGTAGTGGCTTCTTGATTCTTCATCTATTCAGAGAGCTACGTTCTACCTTCATCTAAAGATAAATATTATCCTTCGCTAGTTAGGCCTCATTTATAGAATATGCTGCAGGTATATGGTATCCTCACTAAGTTGGATTACTTGGCGAATTGGATCGCGTGCAGCATAGAGGAGTTAGATTAAAAAACGTTGTAATGATAAACTTAGTAGCGTATCCAAAATATTAAAGCAGCTAGGCTGGGAATCACTCAATAGAGCCAAGATTAAATTACAGATTAAAGCTCTTGTATAAATTAGAAGGAGGTCTATTTAGCAGTAATGTTGACAATGTATTATTACCCCCATCATACTACGGTGGAAAATAATCATGCTAATAAATTTAGAGAGATTAATAAGATCGTCACTGAATATGCACGAAATTTGCACGACTCCATCCATGTGCATTTAAGGTGCTTTAGTCTAAATGATTCAGCGGCTGAATTGACTCCGGGTCGGGCGCCAAAATAAGATAATACATTGTTGTCGGTTTTGCTGGTTGACGGCCGTTGACAGAGCGTTGTTCGTCGTGAACCTCTTCCCGGCCTTCCTTTAAAAGGCTTTTAACCACCTCGAAACTTGTGAGTGGGAGAGAGGAGAGTCCCCAAGTAAGCATCACGAATCATTTTGTAAGTCTCCTCCAGAGATTGTTTTCAGTCTAGCACAAAACTTAGTCATCGCGAAACGTTCCTTGATTCCATATTTTTCGTGAAACGGTCGGCGCGCAGAGGTTGAAAATAAATGACGTCCTGCCACTTCCGCAGCTTGGAGATCACTTAAGTTGATTTGAGGCAAAGCTATGCCTCCCTCCCACCAACTTCAAGGGGTTTGATGCCAGTCTAACCAATTGGAGCGGCACGGGAAATTATATTGCATTACTTTTGGAATGCACCATGTAGATGAGATGGTGACTGTGTTTCAGGATGCAATTTCAACTTTCGGACGCGGGACTCCTGGATTTTGCGGCGATGAATGCCTGGGCGAGCGAGAGCGACTCCAATGGCGCTCTTCCTTTGTTCCCGAATAAACACAATACAATACGTGTTCGCCGCCGGCTCATTAAGAATGATCGCCGAGAGGGCGAAAGTTTTTACGGTCCGTAGGGGCGTTGGCGGGTCTTTTTGGCCACGGCGTGGGACGTTCGAGTGGGCGCGCCTGTCCTCTTTCCCATAGGATTGCCTCCCCCCCTTTCCCCTTGGGTTTGCTCCCGGGAACGCGATGAAAGCGACACCAGTCGCTCTCTCGGGCGCGGATTTCCCTCTCTGTAACACTCCCCCCTTTCTACTCTTTCAGCACGGAGAACCGATTTCCATAACCTTGGGGGAAAGGGAGGGACGGGTGAGAGAGGCGCCGGCCGCTTGTGACTTGCTTTTGCTGAAAAGATGAGCCGGGGTGTATCGTCTTCTGCTTTCGGGGCGACTCTTGAGAATGGAATACGAATGCAAGACGAGTGCTTGTTGGGATTAAAAGAAGTTCAAGGAGTGAACTTCGTCTGTTTTTCAAAAAAAGAATAAATAAATACGTATTCATCGATGTTGTAGAAGTATAAAGAATGGTGTGTGTCTATATATATATATATATATATATATATATATATATATATATATATATATATATATATGTATTTATATACATATGGTCTCGGTGGTCCAGTGGGTAGAGCGTTGGACTGCTGACCGGAGGTACAGCAGTCCAACATTCCCGGGCAACGCACTCTGGGCACCTGCAGCTCCACCCAAGCTAAAGTGATTTTTCGGGTACCAGATCTTCCTGTGAAACCATAACCGGCGCAGGGAAAGGAACTGGCCCCCCTACCCTGATGTGTGAATTTTCACACGCCGTATAGGGCTTAGTACTGGGTGATCTTTACCATCACCTACTAAACCGAACTTCGGGTTGATTACTGTGTTTATGGTTATATATATATATATATATATATATATATATATATATATATATATATATATATATATATATATATATATATATATATATATATATATATATATATATATATGCTTTCGTAGACGTAACACGGAAGTGCCGAATAATAGTACAATAAACAGTAACACACAATATAGAAACACAAAAAAAGAAGAACACTCACACGTATTTTCTTGATATTTCGACGGAAACAATCCGTCTTCCTCTGAAGATATAGAAGTAATGACTGCTGGAATTGTTGAGGTTAGGGGTGCGAGAGAAAGGGAAGGAGGCCAGGGGAAGGGGAGAACGGGAGGCGAAGGAGGGGTGAAAGGAATGGTTGGGGAGAGGAAAGGGAGAGGGAAGGGGTGAAATTGACACAAAATCGGAAAATAGAACAACATGCTCACCGCAACTATTGCAACATACGAGACTCATGTTTCAACCCACAAAGTATTGATAAAGACCACGAAGGGCAAAACAAAGGCCACGTACACCAAAACTCATTCGGAAAAAGTGTCCACCCCCCGATATGCTTTGCTTCCACAAAGTAACAATTTTAGGCCACTCCCATCAGTGAACGACATTGAGGCCCGGATGCTGATAGGCCATACAGATGTAAATGAATGCCATTTCAAGAGTTTTTAATTCTATAGGGTTATCGGATGTGGGAAGGGACGCTAGGACGGAAACATTGTAACACTGGTTGAAAGGGGTATTATGATGGGAAGCATGTTTAGGGATGGGGAGTCCCGCGGACGGGGAGGAAGGATTGCACGAGGCGCGGTGGTTGTTAATTTTAAGGTTCAGGGGTGTGGAACATTGGCCTATGTAAAAGGACGGGCAGAGTTTACAGGTAAGAAGATAAACAACATTCTTGGAAGTGCAAGAGGAATAGGGGAAGGGCGGGAGAGAGTTAAATGGTGGGATGGAGTGGGGTGGAGTGGTGAAAATAGGGCAGGTTTTGCATCTTGCTCGATGACATGGAGTGGGTATGGCTCTGGGGGTGTGAGGGGATTTTGAGTGTGGCCTGGTGGATTTGAGGATATCTGCTAGGTTGGCGGGACGTTTGAAGGTGACAGAGGGGCAATTGGGAAGAAGGTTGGAGGAAGTGTTGTGATATTTGAGGTTTGGGAATAGGTCTTTCAAAGACCTATTCCCCATCCTCAAAAATCACAACGCTTCCTCCTCCAAGGGGGTGTTGACCGGCAGTGGGATGTTGAAGACTGTGATAGAGGGTAGAATGTTGGGCAAAAGTGGAAAGGGAAGGAACAGGATAGGGATGTTGGACGGGATGAAGGGAGGAAGAGAGTACTCAGAGATGAAGAGGGACCTGATATAGAGTAGGATGATGGATTTTGTGTTTTGTTAGGAGTAATAAAATATTTGTTTGGTAGTTGTGTCCATCCAAAAACCTACCTTAACCGGTAGATTACCTTAAAAAAAATACAGCGGCGGGGACGAGAGCCAGCGAGGAGTTGCCATAGTATTTAATATAGAGGTAGGAAGAAGCGTAGTCAACATAGAGCAGGTAACTGATAGATTATTTCTAGCAGAGATAAAGAAGTTCTCTCGGGTTTCCCACCGGGTCAGGTCGCAGTACAGGTTGGTGCACTGCAACCTGACCCGGTGGGAAACCCGAGAGAACTTCTTGAATACCATACGCCGGGAAAACCTGAGATCCTTCAGTAGAGATAAAAGCAGAACCGACGAACTTGATTATTCATCTACATCTACTTAATACCCCGCAAGCCGCCGCAAGGGCGTGTGGCGGGGGGTGTTAGGACACCACCCGTAATGTAGAAAAGAAAAAGAAAAAAACCGCACCGCATGCAATAACCACAAAATCATATATCCACAAAAAAAAACATGGCATACATTCATGCATGAACACTTACACCCCACACACATGCAAACACTCAATCTACATCTTACATACACATGCACCTAATAGTATACCTAACAGCTTTGCAGTGTTTCAATTTGCTCCGACTTGTAAATTCAATGTTTTCAATATTTCTAAAGTGACTTCGGTTTCTTACTATTATGATTTCTTATTGTTCGGGGAAAGAATGAGTATTTGTACCTGTCTATCCTGGAATCTATCTCCCTTAGTTTATCTTTGTGGTCTGATCAACCTAAGTAGTGTGGAGCCATTATAATTCCTTCAGTTTCATAGTTAAACTCGTTTGTTCTGAACCTTTCTAAAAGTCTAAGCCTCGCTTGTTCTCTCCGCACTTCAAGTGGTTCCCAGCCTAAATCCCCTAAGAGACCTGATATGTGCTCCCCATGAAAGGCGTGGTGTTAGATCAACCCCCAAATATTTAACTTGATCGGCCGTAGTCAGTACTGAACCCTCTATTTCATAGTTTATATTCTTTTCCTCGCTTCCTTTGTTCCAAAATTTCAAAACTGCGCATTTATCTATATTAAGTGTTAATCCCCATTTATTGCACCATTCCGAGATATTGTCTAAGTCTCTAGAGAGTAGCGCGCGATCTAGTTGGCTCCTTATTTCCCTGTATACCACCGTGTCGTCAGCAAATAACCTCAGATTGCTACCAACGTGTGTGCTTAAGTCATTATTGTATATTAAGAACAGAAGAGGCCCTATTACACTTCCCTGGGGGGCGCGCGAAGTTACATCCCTATCCGTTGAGCACAACCCACCCAATATTTGTTTGCGATTTGACAAGAAGTCTCTAATCCAATTAATAATTTTCTCATTGATTCCATAGTATTTAAGTTTATGTAACACTTTATTGTGTGGGACTTTGTCGAAGGCTTTTTTGAAATCCAGGAATACTGCATCGACTTGTGTGTTGTTTTCTCCCGATCTAAGTATATCGTGAATGAAGAGACCAAGTTGTGTTTCGCAAGATCTGCTTTTCCTAAATCCGTGCTGGTTGTGGATTAGTATTTTCCTACTATCAAGAAAACTCATAATGTTAGTGACAATAATGTGTTCCAATATTTTACAAGAGATCGATGTTAAAGAAATGGGTCGGTAATTGGTTGGTTTATCCCTATCGCCGCCTTTATAGATGGGAGTTATATGGGCTAGCTTCCAGTCGCGAGGCACTGAGCCTTCTTCTATCGATTTAAGAAAAACAATATGTAAAAACGGGGCAATGTGTTCAGCTAATTCATTTAATATTCTAGCAGGTATTTCTTCCGGACCAGGTCCCTTGTGTGCTTTGATACTACGGAGCAGGTGTACTATTCCCTGCTTGGTCAGTGTAAGATCGCTCATGTGTTCCCCGGGTGGGTGTGGAGGATCGTTTGGTGCGTTGGTGTTTTTATTGTAGACGCTCTGGAAAAAATTGTGTAAAATATTTGTCTTTTTCACGCTATCTGTAATGATTTCTACATTTTTCGTCTTCAAAGAATGAACAGTTGGACGTTTACCCTGTAATTCCCTAACGTGGGACTTTTAGATTTAAAAGAGTGTAGTGCTGTGCGCATAATACTTTTCGTCTTACTACGACATTCTTTTAGTTGCTGTTTGGATGTATTCATATTAACTATATCGTCACTTTTTAAACTCTTTTTGAAATTTGACTGTAGCTTTCTTTGCCTTCTTAATGCCGATCTGACTTCCCAGTTGTACCATCTAGGTTTCTTAATGTCGCATTTGAGTTTGGACGGGATGTACGTCTTCATTTCTTCGCGTAAAATATTTAAGAATTAATTCCAAGTGTTCTCTGTATTGGTTGTCAGTGTTTTTGTTTTGTTTTCTGGTAATTTTATTTTTAAATATTTTCGTAGTCCGTTAAAATTTCTTGTTGCATAGGTATATTTTACGCTTTTCTTTGTTTATTTTGGCGAACATAGTTTTTAACTATACAAGAATAGCCTTGTGGTCACTGATTCCGTCTATTATTTCAATGTTAGTAATGATTTCGGGCATAGAAGTCGCAAAGATGTCTAGTATGTTTGGCCCCGTGTTGGTGATTTAACAATTTGTTCTAAGGAGTGTTTTGTGAATATATAAAGGAGTTCTTTGTTATTATTCAGGTATACATGCCACCGAGCAACCATAAGGAAGAAGAGGTCAATATGATATACGATTAGTTAGAGGACATACTATAGTCGCGTGTGTTCCCGAAGGAAACATTTGATAGTGATGGGGGATTGGAATGCGACAGCGGGCGAAGGCAGAGATGGTGATGAGGTGGAGGACTATGGTTTAGGCACGACGAATGACCGCGGTGAGAGGGCAGTTGAGTTCTGCAGGAGACAGGGGTTAGTCATCACCAACACTTGGTTTAGATACCACAAAAGACGCAGGTATACATGGAAAATGCCAGATGACTAAAAACGGTATCTCATTATATTCTCGTTAGACACAGGTTTCGGAAGAGTGTGATAAATTCGCACAGCTTCCCGGGAGCGGATGCGGACTCTGACCACAATTTAGAGAATATGAAATATAGGGTTCGTTTCAAAAAGATAAGGCAGTGGCGGCGGGTCAGAAAATGGAATGTAAAAGCATTAAATGGTTTGAAAAGGAAGGAATACAAACTGGCGGTAGAGGAAATCATGGAGGATGATAAAGAGCTAAGTACTATCGAAGAAAAATGGGAAAGTATCATGGAAGGGTTGTCTAAAGCCACAAAAGACACCATTGGAACCGTTAACGCGAAAAGGGCTAGGAAATCATGGAGCACGGATGAGATGATTACAAAGATGGATGAGAGGAGAAAATGTAAGAATGTAAATACAGAGAAAGGAAAATGAAGTACAAAGAGTTAAACAATAAATAGAGGGGGGCAACAAATTGGGCAAGGGAAGCATGGTGGAAGACGCAGTACCAGGATATGGAAAGTTTACAGAGGAAGGGTAAAATAGGTGCGCTGTACAGCAAAGTTAAATTATTATCGGGAAGTAAAATAGAAAGATCTATGCTAACAGTTTGAGATAAAGCGGGTAAGGTAATAGTTGACACAAGGAAGATCCAAGAGAGATGGAATATATATGGATATAGAATAACTCTAAGGTGAAGAACTTAGACCAACAAAGATAGGCATAGAAAAGGAACATGACGTAGAGGAAGATAGCTTAGGTCCAGGCATAGTCGACGATGAGATAGGAAGGGCATTTTGGGAGATGAAGTTAAATAATGCCGTGGGGGTGGATAACATTCCCGCGGAACTATTGAAATGTTAAGAAAAATTTGGGAGGAAGAGACTGTATGGGCTGATTCGTTGTTTCTATGAGGAAGGAATCTGGCCGAAAGACTTTGTGAGATCATATGAGGACTACAGGACAATGAGTTTTCATATCCCACGCAGCTAATGTTGTTCTCAGGATCATAAACAAAAGGATACAGAGTAGGCTAATGATTACTTAGGGGATGATCAGTTCGGGTTTAAGAAGGGGAGAGGTACGAGTGATGCCATTGCAGTAATGAGATTATTTATCGAGAGGAATATAGAATACCACCAGGAGGTATTTGCCTGTTTCGTAGATTTCGAAAAAGCGTTTGATAGAGCGAATTGGGAAAAACTAATGAGTATATTGCAGAAAATAGGAATAGATTGGAGGGAAAGGGGGCTAATCCGCAAACTGTACATATCTCAGACTGCTCAGGTGCGGGTGGGAAACGGGGAGTCAGGATGGGCAGTGTTAGGACGGGGTGTAAGGCAGGGTTGCCCATTATCACCGTTGTTATTCAACCTGTATGCAGAGGAAATGATCAAAGAGGAATGGGAAGAGCTGTAGGTAGGAATGAAAGTGGGCGGGGAATTCGTAAAATTAGTTAGGTTCGCTGATGACCAAGCTTTAGTTTGTCAGTCAGCCAAGGGGTTGCAAGCATTGCTGAGTGAATTGGAAATTCAGTACGACAGGTATGGGATGAGGTAAAATGGGAGAATAAAAGGGAGGTAAGGAGAAGAATTGCGCTAGGCAAAGAGGCTTTCAAAGTCCCTGTCATCAACCACCTCCTCCTTGTGAAAGCCTCTTTGCCTAGCGCAATTCTTCTCCTTACGTCCCTACTACTTTGACCGTGTTGGTCCAAAACACTACCGAGATACGTTAACTGTTCTACCTGCTCTAGTTTTTGCCCTCCTATTTTAATGTTAAGCTTGGCCTTTTTCTTTCTAGAAAATCGCATAACCTTTGTTTTATTAATATTGATTTTCATCCCATACCTGTCGCACTGAATTTCCAATTCACTCAGCAATGCTTGCAGCCCCTTGGCTGACTGACAAACTAAAGCTTGGTCATCAGCAAACCTAACTGATTTTACGAATTCCCCGCCCACTTTCATTCCTACCTCGAGTTCTTACCATGCCTCTTTGATCATTTCCTCTCCATACAGGTTGAACAGCAACGGTGATAATGGGCAACCCTGCCTTACACCCCTTCCTAACACTGCCCATCCTGACTCCCCGTTTCCCACCCGCACCTGAGCAGTCTGAGACATGTACAGGTTGCGGATTAGCCTCCTTTCCCTCCAAGATATTCCTATTTTCTGCAATATACTCATTAGTTTTTCCCAATTTCCTCTATCAAACGCTTTTTTGAAATCTACGAAACAGGCAAATACCTCCTGGTTGTGTTCTATATTCCTCTCGATTAATAATCTCATTACTGCAATTGCATCACGCGTACCTCTCCCCTTCCTAAACCCACCCACCCCGCCGCTGTATATTTTTCTATAATTATCACTCCTGTAATCCCCGCTATCCTTCCATTTCACCTCGCATAAAACTAAAATATCTAAACCTAAAATATTCCACGTTCCTATTCTAACTAATTTGGTCTCCTTCTCCTGCGCCTTCTGTCCTGCTGCTGCTGGTTTTCCCCTGCAAGGATTTCGTGGGATGACGACCGCGGAAGCCTTGCCTCCCCCGTTGCCGGGCACGACACACGGCCGATTGGGCCGAGCCCCGTAGTTGCCAAGACTCAAAATCTCTGTTTTGTCCATCATTTAAATCTTGGAAATGATAATTGAGGTGGTTTCCCGTTGCCTTCCTCAATAGTGTTTTTAACGTGACACCATCACTTACTGGCCGCCCCTCTGGGGCCAGACGCCATTGCAGCCGCCTCACTGAGGAACAGACGCTGCGTGGACTACCTTTCGTCTGGCTCCTAACCTTCGACCTATCTGGCATGGGTGACCCTACCAGGAGCATATATATTATTACTCCCGCCAGCACAGCTCTAGGGGTCATCGGAACGCACAAGCTCTTCCAACAATTTTTCTAACTCTGGCTAATATTAATAATTTCATTTGATTATTTTGACTTTTTTTAAGAGAAAATTTTTCCACTGGTCTTTTTTAGTTTTGGGATGTACGACGCCATAATAATTAATTTTTCAATTCAAGAAAAGACGTTGAAATATTTGGAGAGGCTTTGGAATTTCAAATTTGACGTTAAGGTTAGTTATTAGGGCCAAGCGTTTGATGGCGTTTTTTGCACGAGTACACTGACAGATACCAAAATTAATCGGATATTCGTGAGATATGTCTTGAATAACGGAGATAAATACAGAAAGCAGAAGAAAGCAAACGTGATGAATAATTTTAATAACGGAACGGGAAACAATCGGGATCCCGAGGAAAACTCTTAAACACCGGTAGATTTCCTAGGAATTGAGAGATTTTCGGGGCGCTGAGAATTACAGCTTGTATTTCCCCGAATTATGCGCTGGAAACTGTGGGAAAGCTAGCGCCTTGGAAATCCTTTTAGTCCCGAAAACGCCAAGGTATTTTTCACCTAACGGTATACATGGTTATCAGCAGTCTTTTCATTAAAAAATCATATTTTATCCCAATATTCAAATGAAATTTAGAAAACCCTTTTCCCTTTTCGAAATTAGCGATTAAAATTATAAATGTGAAGTAGGAGCTTATTATATAACCCCCAACTGAGCGAGTCTGAGAAATCAACAGAAAAAGAATAAGTTTTTGAATTGTTAACTGCTTCGGATCAATGCTCTTAAGAGGGAAATCAAGTTTAGTGACAATAAGAGTCTTAAACATTTTCTTCTGGACTATCAAGGCAGTGAAAACATTTCAGACCTTCGATTCAGAGATTCGATTGAATTAAAACTAGGGTCCACGTGTCATAGCATTTGTTTCGGGCAAGAGATCAACCTTCAACCTCTGCCGGTAATTTGAATTGAAACCAAAATGTTTCCATTGGGATTTCCTGACAGGATTATCGACAAACACCCATTGCTATTCTCTGAAAGTTAAGCCTTTTCATACCAATTCTTCAAGAACCGACCAATAGGGTCTTTCGGAATTTCAGAGTGTTTCGGAAAGACTCGCCTATCTGAGTGGGCTAACTCATTGATCAATCAGGAATAAGTGTCGTGCATGAGGATAACTCAAGTTATTTCACAAAACATGGCTCATAAAATAAAAGAAGTGCAACGCAATAAAATGTGCATGAAACCATTTGGGCAGGTACCTTTTGTGATTAGAGCAGCGGTTGCAAATGTAGAAAGTAGGTGCCTTTTGTCGTAAAGAAAAAATCCATCGTCTTAAAATCAGACCCCTGAAGAAATCGAATAGGGACGTAAGGAGAAGAATAGCCCTAGGCAAAGGCTTTCACAAGGAGGAGGGAGTTGATGACATGGACGTTGAATTAGGATGTTAAGAAGAAACTCGCCAACATTTTGGGATGGAGCGTAGCTATGTACGGCGCGGAAACCTGGTCATTGAAGCAGGATGATAGACGTAGATTGGAGGCTTTTGAAATGTGGGTGTAGAGAAGGTTAATAGGACAGAAAGGAAGAAAAAGAAGATATAGTACTTGGTACTTGGTATCCTAAGCTTGGTACTTGGTACTTGGTACTTGGTATCCTAAGAACACAGGAAATATGAATGAAAAGCGTATTGATCGGCAGTGGGATGTTGAAAACTATTATATAAAGGAGAGAATGTTAGGCAAGCGAGGAAGTGGTAGGAATTGTGTAAAGGAATGCTGAGCGGGTTGAAGGAAGTACGCGGAAATGCAGAGGGGCTTATTGTGATGTTGGATGTTGGGTTGTGTTTTGTTGATAGAAGCAAGAGACTTATCGCAGTAGATTAGGGAGAGCCCATCCGAAACCTACCTCAAACGGAAAAAATAAATCTTTCCGAAAGCAGCGGAAGGCTGTTTGAAGTTTGTGCGCCATGGGATCGATCGAAATAATAATTTAAAATGATTTACAGACTGCTGCTTGTTTTTGCAATTGCAATGCGAGTATGGAATATTTTAAATATGTTTGTTTTAAAAAATCAGCGTTCCATCCGGTACCAGCTGCTGGTTTACATCCGAAAAGGAAGACGCCTAGTGGGACATTAATGAACTGGTGCCAGGCTCCGGCGTGCTCTCGGAAGGGTTGCCCACCTATCCCCACCACACCCCTGCGGTGGCCGAATTACACGCAGCATTCGTAGTACTGACTGCCTCCAAATATGAAGCATGTATCTGGGAAACGATGGATGATGAGCGGGAGGATAAAATGAAACATATTGGGAGCGGGCAGGAGTTTACTTCTAGGAATTTTGCCATTCCCGGCCTGGGATACCAGTATTTCCTTGCATTTACCGCACCTTTGGGGCGACCAAAGTGTTGCCTATTGTTGAACTGAAAAATTATACTCGGAAAAGGAGATAAACGGCTCTTTTAAATTTTTTTAAATTACTACCAGTCACATAATGAAATTTGGGGAGGGCATTGTGTCGATAAGAGGAATAACTACATTTCAATGCAACAATTTCAGAGTTTAAAAATCATTCGCCTTAAATGGGATTGTTGCCTTGAAATGCACATTAGCGGATGACTCCGTTAAAAGTTACTGTTGCGGCATCTCCCGCAGTTTCTTTGAAATAATTACATTCTTTGGTCCGGTCCGTGGTTGGGCAGTAAACCTTTTAACTTCTCCTTCGGATTTACTATCCTTTTGAGGCAGGGTTGGTACTTAAAAGGAAGTATTTCTTTAGGGTAGTTGCAAGTGTAATGGTTTTTTCTTTTTATATTACATTTTTTAATTGATAATTATTTTATTTTTTTATTCTTTAATTGTTAATACTTTTTATGTGTGTATTTTAATATATTTTATTATATGCTTAGGATAGGGTATGGGGATGCTAAGGTAAGGGGGATGCTGAGATGGGGGTCAGGTGGGAGTAGGTTAGGGAGTTCAGGATTGCCAGGACCTTGGTTTGTTCTTACATTTTTGTTCTTGGGTGGTTTTCTTAGGTAGGGGGAAATCACGGTTGCCTTGATTTAGTATCGGGTGAAGGGTTATATTTTAAGGGTGTATTTTCCTTTATTCTTTTCAGGGATGCAGGGTAGGGATTTATAAGTTTGGTGCGGGTATTGGCGTTTGCCGGCTTGTAGGGATGTGGACCAAAGATTCTTGATGAGAGGATTTTTTGCATGCTTGAGCGACTTCCTGTAGTTGGTCAGTGAAGTGGATATGGCTTCGTTGATAGTTATGAGGTTAAGTTCTCTGAATACAATCCTATTGGGAATGAACCAACGGGCTCCTCCTATCCTGCGGGGCATTTTATTTTCCCAGATTTGGATTCTCTTTATTGCATATGCCGGGGCTGTGGCCCATGTCGGAGACGCGTATAGGATTTGGGGAAGCAGTATGGTGTTGAGGATATCTATTTTGTTGTTGAGGGAGGTTTTAGTTAGGAGAGGCTGAAGAGCAAATGTGGAAGCTTAGATTTTAGAAAATTTGTTGTTAATGTGAGGGTTGAAGGTTAGTTTTGAGACCAATATTACGCTTATGAATGTGTGGGTGGATTTCTGAGGTAGAATTTGCTGGTTTAGAGTCAGGTATGTTTTTGTAAATTTTTAGGGTTGTCTGGTAAAGCAGACTTTAGTGCATTTGGTGGGGTTGACAGACAACCTCCACTCTGCGAGTCAGTCCTCAATTAGATCTAAGTGAGCTTGCACGGGATCATCGGTTTTGTGGGGCCACCTGCTCTGAGCTGCAGTGGCTGTGCCATCAGCGTAGAGCAAGAGATGGGTGAAAGGGTTATTGGGAATATCTATATTATTGGGTCTATGTATATGTTGAATAGTAGGGGGCTGAGGACGGCGTCTTGGGGAACTCTAGTGTGTATAGGGTGGTAGTTAGATTTATAGGTATTGTGCGAGATAGAGAAGGTACAGTTGAATAGGAAGGTTTGGATTAGGTTGATCAGGTATAAAGGGATATTCTTACGGTTAAGCTTGAAGAGCAATCCATCATGCCAAACTTTATGGAAGGCCTGGCTGATATCTAGAAAAACTGCAAATGTAACAAGTTTTGTGTTGAACCCAGAGGTAATTAATTCTGTGAGTCTATTTATTTCATGAACTGTGGATGTTTTAGCGGTAAATTCGAATTGTTCGTCTCTATGGATGGAATGCGGGAGTAGTTTGAGTCGATTGAGGATAATTTTCTCTAAGAGCTTGCTGAGAGTAGATGTAAGGGAGATGGGGCGGTAATTGTCAAAATCGGATAGGTCCTTGCCAGGTTTTGACAATAGGATAGCGTCTGAAGCCTTCCATGCTGTCGGGAAGTATGAAGTGGCTAGACATGAGTTGAAAATATCGGCAAGGAACTCTATGTAGGGAGAAGGTAGTAGCTTAATAGCTTTGGTTGGCACGCAGTCTGGGTCAGATGAGCACTTATTGGGGAGAGACGATATGGCATTTGAAACTTCCTTAGATGTGCAGGTTTTGGGATCTGGTGTTGGGGAATAAATAATGGAGTGAATACAAGTGTTTATGTCTGTGTTGTTTGACTGTTTGGTGTAAGGGGCAAAGGCTTTGGACATCCTTTCAAGGAAGGCCTTCCCTCGCTCAATGTCCGAGTTTAAAATGCTACCGTTAATTTTTAAACGTGGTGACGATTTCGTTGGATTTCTGAGGGTTCTGGCCATTTTCCAGAGTGAGTTATCATTTCTGGTGAGGGTTGCTACTTTTTTATTCCATTCCTGGGATCTGTGGTTGTGGAGCTCAAGTTTTACTATGTTAGATCTGTGCTATATTGCGTTTTGATGTGTGGTGATCTAGTTTTCTGGTATGTCTTTCTGAGTCTATTTTTATATTTAATCAGGGAGAGAATGAACGGTGGTAAGGCATTCGAGAGTAGCGGCTTGACCGGAGTGTGTTTGAGTGAGCGATTGAGAGCAGTTTTTATGTTGGCCGTTATTAATTGTATACTTGAATCAATGGATGCGTGATTAAGGTTGACGATAAGAGGATCGGAAGGAAAGGCATGAGATATAATGTTTGAGAGTTTATTCAATTTATGGATTTTAACGGTGGTTGGGAGGGATATTAAAGGTACGGTTTCGACTGAAAATATGACTGGTAAATGATCGGAGCAGTAGTGGTGTATAACTTCAGAGAAGATAACATATTGGTAATTATTTGAGATAGTAATGTCTAAGATGTCCGAG